>NC_056736.1:430945082-431242582 GCF_019279795.1 Protopterus annectens | reverse complement strand
GGAGTGTGATGTTTAAGAACCTGATGTTTAAGAAAAAAATATATATATTGCGTAACTGAACGAGCAAGTGTTCTCCCATATATGTTCTTACTTAGTCAACACTGAAATATCAATATAATATCAATGATTGAAACTCACGTTTATCCCTTGACATCCATATTAGACTATTGCTTAACGAGTTAAGCAAGATGACAGAAAAATCAACCTCATTATATAGAATTAGTAAGGGATTTTAAGAGAATTTATTGAGAAACGGAGACATCAGAGCCTAAATGCTTTAGGTGTTACTGTACCATGTAATTACTAGATGTGTAAAAAGCTATATTGCACATCTGACCAAACAATTACCTCACATTCATGCTTAAATACATAATTATCAAAATGAAATACAAATACTCTGTATGAAGATTCAAACCCAGATGCATCCATGAGACAGCCACATTAGCCTACAGCTTAACAGGTTCATAAAGCAGTACTATGTCTCAGTGATTAACTGTTTTATAATACAAAGGCTAATAATGTATGCCTGCAGCATTCACACATACAGAAGTATACTGTACGATACTTATCAAGCAATTTTAGATAATGGAAAAATGTGTAGTCATCTGAAGTCTAAGCACTCTAGCTGTCAGTTAAATACAGCCATTCTATATACTTAGAAAAGCTGTACTGTTGCCAAAAAAATACAGGGCTTAAATTGCTTATGTTCAGTGTTAACCAAATAAATGCCAATATTTATCAAATGACGTACAATGGGTTTTGAACCCAAAGACAGGAGATTATCACTCAATGGGACTTATTGCTTAACCAGTTGAGCTAACTGATGTAATTTGTCAATTTTGTTTGCAATATGAATAGCTATGGAATATAATTCAAAGCTGTATTTGTATAATGTTAAGTACATTACCATTAGTCTATTACTACAGCCAACCATGAAATTAAATTTAAACAGTCCCATAAATATATGCAACTATGAAATACATTTGTAAAGGTGTTAAGGTGTGGATTGCGAAAGTTACTGTAGGCATCTACAGGCTAGCAGACCTCTGCTATCCTCCAGTGAAGATGCTTAGTGTCTTCTGATGCAAGTCATTGTATTTCTGACAATGTGAGGTATTGACAGCTATGAGATGAGAAGTAGGGCATTGGATGTGTAATATATGCTAGCACAGGGAGCTGGAATTTTGGAAAGAAGAATATGTCGTGTATATCAAACAGATTTGTACTTATACTTGTTTTTAAAAAATGTATTTGTAAAGTTATTTGTGCTACAAAATGTATTAACAGTGTGCTCTGCTGGACAGAAAAGAAATATACATGTATATCAGACTATACTGTATTGTAACTGTTTAAATGTATATGTTTTAACAGAGGATAGTGGAAGAGAAGAATTAAAGCTCAGTTTAAGCTAACTTTGAGAAATAGTAAGAAATTAAATTACTGGGTCTAGGCCATAAAGATGTTATTTCACAGTTTTAAATGAAGCCAGAGATGCAATGTCTATTCAAAGTATGGTTTATTAGGGGAAGAGTGGCAGTGTATTATGATTTTATGACTTTGAGGAGCTGCAGCATTCTTAGATCTTAGCAAGGCTGTGTGTGTGTGTGTGTGTGTGTGTGTGTGTGTGTGTGTGTGTGTGTGTGTGTGTGTGTGTGTGTGTTATTGACACATATGTACTAAATTCTGTCAGTTTCTGTCAATGGGGGTTGCATGGTAACCAGGAGTCAGATGACCAGATGTATGTGATGTCATTCTGGAATTCGTCATTAAAATGTTTAATAATAGCTGAGACCGAAGTCTCACAGCAGTCTGTTTCTTGGAACCTGACATAGAAGGCTATCTCACCCACATCACCTTCCCTTGCTCTGGTAAGTGACCAGGGGATAATAATGCTTTAGATTAGTCAGGAAAATCTACTGAGAATAGTTAAATACTGTTTTCTGTATCTGTGTGAATCTATTCATCTGTGTTATTTTAATATTTCCTGTGAGTGAAACTCTGGTGTTTATTGTAAATAGATATTTAGTATTTTCATGTTATTTTCTTATTTATTATTAAATATATTTAAACTTTTCATTGTGGCTGGTCCTTCAGAGAATATTTTAACCTTTGAGAGTATTCATACCTGTTTGGTGACACTGTGGCCAGTCCTGCTCCTGAAAGCATTACTGCATTGCTCAAAAACACTACCATTTGTATTAATATTAATTTCACTCAGTATACATGGGTACCCTTATAAGAGCCATTGAGGAACTAGCTTGGGAGTGTCTGGTGGCAGTAACTACCTTATAGTCTGGGCAGAAGGGGGCCTAGTCAGTAAACTGTGCTAGCCTTTCCAAGGTGTGTGTGTGTGTGTGTGTGTGTGTGTGTGTGTGTGTGTGTGCGTGCCTGTGTGTGTGTGTGTGTGTGTGTGTGTGTGTGTGTGTGTGTGTGTGTGTGTGTGTGTGTGTGTGTGTGTGTGTGTGTGTGTGTGTGTGTGTGTGTGCCAGCTACTTGGAGCAGGGACATGAAGGACTGGTTGCACAGTGAGAGTGGTGGAGGACTTGGCTTGGACACTCATCTGAGGATTTAACACTACAGCCATGCCATTAGGGAGCCTTACTGAGGACCGGGGAGAGACAGATAGAGAATCCAGACCCAGAGTTGTGTGTGTTCCCTGTGTGCTCTTAAGAGAAATTGCACTTGATGTTGACAGCTGCATCTGAAAATACTGGATGTATCAATTTTTGTTCTAAGTGAATGTCCCTCTGCAGTGTCAGTGGTGAGGATTCAGGGTTCTTGTTTACTGGCCCAGAGTAGGGATATCACAGTATTGGTGACAGACTTGTACACTAGTCTGGAAATTCCAAGTCCATCTGTGGTTCTCCCAGTGGCATAGCTTGAGTTTGTGCCACCTGGGGATGTCTTTGAAGTTTCCACCCCTCCACATCCCAGAGTCATGGTCAAATGGGACCCCCTATACACAAACCTCCCTCCCTGCAGCCATTCCAATGTCCCATTACTTGGCTACTTTTCAGTATTTACCATAAATACTGACATCTACATACTACCCAAGCCACGGTCGTGCAGCGGTAGCATTGTTGCCTCACAACAAGAGGTTCTCCTCTCGCCTGCAGTGCCTTCTGTGTGGAGACTGCATGTCCTCCCTGTGGTCGAGTGGCATTCAAAAGACATGCGTAGAATGGGTGTGCCTTCATTGAAGGTTGGGCATTGAGCTGGCACCTCGGCACCTGTCAAAAAATCTAGTGCCAATCATTACCAGACTGGAGTTCTGCTGTGGTGATCCCTAACCGGGAAAAGCCAAAAGAAGAACAACAAAAACAACTGTCATCTGTATACTGTTTTATGCTTTACTTCTAAAATGATTCTTTGGATTTAATTTAATACTTTTATTTTAAATTCTATATAGCACAAACACTGATAGACATCTGCTAAATAAAGCAATATGGTTTCACAATGAAAGCAGACTTAGCATTAAAACATTTCTGCTCTTGAAAATTACATTAATTGAAACAGCATTGAAAACCACATTTAAAGAAAATGCATCTGGCCACTAGCAGATAAAGTTTATCTTCAGTCTGTTTTCAAATCATGGGCCCCAAGAGCACCCCAGCACTACCAGGCTATAATTCCTACCACACATTTTGGCCACAAAACCCGGACCGAAACACAAAGGGCGAAGGTGTGTCCATATTCATCAAGGACATGCATACCTCCAGGCTAGTTGCAAAATATGATGCCTCTGAAATCTTCCAAGTGCAGCTAACACAGGACAAACATGCATTCTAAATTGTAGCTTGTTACAGATCCCCCACCATGACCCAGGAATCTCACTCATTGTTCCTGGGGACATTGGAAAAAATGAGGTCCAAACATATACCATAATAATGGGTGATTTCACCTACCCCAGCATAAACTGGGAAAACTACTCTTGTACTAACCCCTTTGCCCTACAATTCCTGGAGTTCATAAACTCTAACACCCTGGATCAACTTGTCAATGCTGCCACCAGGGGAAACAATATTCTGGACCTGGTCATTACCGACATTGGTGATTGGTGCTCAGTGCCCGAGATCAACTCTTCGCTTGTCAAATCAGACCATAAACTAATCACCCTAGATATCCTCATCCTGACCCCACCCCACACAAGGAAACCATCATAAAAAACTATTCAAAAGTGAACTTCATGCTTCTCAAGAATGAGGTGGCTAACTTTGTGACACCCCTGCAGATGGATAACACAGTCAATACAGTCATGATTGCTGAATCCTACACTAATGCACTCTACAAGCACCTACATGAGAGCATGGCTCATGTTATCCCTAATAAAACCAAGATGCTATCCTCCAAAAAAAGGAAGCTGATCTGGTGGTCCCCTGTCATTAACAAACTTTACAACAGAAGGAAGAAACTGTTGCAAAAGAGAGGAAAAACCCAGGTATGGAGGAAGTCACTGAAGAGCCTCAGTAAGAAACTAAGGTCTCTCATAAATCCTCCAAAGCTAACTTTGAAAGAAAAATTGCCACAGATTCCAAAGACAACCACAAGGCATTCTTTACCAATGTCAAAAGAATCTCCATGGCAACACCCAGATCTGCACCGGGCTACAAGAGAACAGTGCAAAATATACAGAGCCAACTGATATTGCCAACATATTGGCAGATAGGTTCAGTGCAAACTTTGCTCCTCTTCACCCCACAAATGGTATATAACTATACAAGATGGTTGTAGAGCCCCAGCAAGCACAAACACACAGGTAAAAACGTCATTCTCTAAAGCCAAAAACACAGCATTCATGGGACCAGACAACATCCAAGGCTGCATCTTACATGCACTCCAAAATGAACTAGCCCCCACTTAAAATCCATGTGCAACCACAGCCTCATCACAGGCTATAGGCCCACAGAATGGTGCATAGCAATGGTTTTCCTACTCCACAAAGAAGGAACCACCACAGATTCTGGGAACTATAGACCTATTAGCCTGACAACACTGGTCTGCAAGGCCATGGAACGTATCATCATAGAACTCATAAACAAAGATATAGGTAACCTCCAAACTCTGGATGCTACCCAAATCAAATTTGTAAAAGGTAGTTCATGTCTCCTAAACCTGGTAGACTTCTTTGAAACAGTTACTAAGGCCATAGATGAGGGCAAGTTGGTCCACACAGCCTACCTGGACCTCACTAAAGCCTTTGACACTATTCCTCATTCAGGAATCATTAAAAAACTCACCAACCTTAATATAAACCCTTACATCATGAGATGGGTGGCCAACTGCCTCACAGACAGAACCCACACAATAAGAGTTGCTGACTCCAGATCCAACTCCAAACCAGTGACAAGTGGAGTACCCCAGGGTTCGGTCTTGAGACCCCTTCTATTTAGTATATATTTCTCTGAAGTGCAAGAGAACACCAAGGGTCTATGTCTAACCAAGTTCACAGATGACTGCAAACTGGGTGCCATTATCGGTTCCCCTGCTGACGTAGACATCCTGCTAAAGGGCCTCACTGAGACAGACACTTGGTGTCAAAATCATGACCTCAAACTGAATGCTTATCCACTTTGGAAAAAACAAGGTACCCATGAATTACCAAATAGGGGGAAGTTCACTTAACACAGAAAGTGTGATAAGAGACCTTGGAACCCAAGTGAATAGTAACCTCCTTTGATAACCACATTGCTACAGTGGTCAGAAAATATTTCTACGTGGCCAACTTAAATCACAAAAGGGTTCACATCTAGAAATAAGGAAGTCATTGTTTTCCTTTACTCATCACTTATCAGACCTCTCATTGAATACAATGCCCTGTTTAGGATGTACCTCACAAGACACCTACAACAACTTGAGAGGCCCCAAAAGTACCTCACCAAGAGGATTGCTGGCCTCAAACAATTGCCCTATGCCAACCGACTCAAGAAGCTCAAACTCTACTCGGTCACATACTGCTTACTCCGAGGAGACCTCTGTCAGATACACAAAGCTGTGTCAAACCTGGAATTGTTGGACATGCTCCACTTGAAGAAATCCCAATCTCCCTGAGCTACACGCTTTAGTGACCTAAACCTCACCAAAGCAATAAATAGGACATGCTGGAGGGATAAATTCATATCTCAGACACTTCCCATGCTCTGGAACAAAATCCCCATCCACGTCAAGCAGAGCTTGTCATTAGCACTATTCAAGAGAAACCTTGATAAGTGTATGGGTGATAGGAAGTTCACCCCGGGGATCATGTCTGGGGCACTGCTCAATAGAGGGGCGGGAATTTAACAATACATGGGAGGCGAAAGCCAATACACTGTTGGCTAGGCTTGCTTTGGCCCTCAGGCCATTAGCTCACTACCTACCTATGAGCCTATGAACATATTTAGGACCATGCAAACATACATGTGTTCTTTGATTCACCTTCCTGAATGTATTAAATTGTATTCCTTGTATAATGCAGCACACTTGTTAGAGTGGGTTTTAAATTTATTGTTTTGAACATTTTTGCAGTAAGCAATTAAATAAAATGTATGGACCAGTAATGATGAAACTGCCCATTTCAGTACATTTCTATCATAAAAGTCTACTCAAACATCTGTCATTGCAATCCACCAATATCAGTAAATATGCACAATTTCTGCATGTGTAAAAGTCATCTAAATAATTCCACATTAAAAAGATTTGTAACTAATGAAGAGGTTGCTGCTAACAAACATTGGGCAGGATTCACGAAGGCTTGCATGGAGTCTAAGAGTAGTGTAAGACTCCATGCAGCCTTCGCGATCCAGGAACAGCCCTAAAGTCCGTGTAAGAGACCATCTAAAACGTCTCTTACACGGAGTGGGCGTGGATATGCTGATCACCTCACTTGCAGCCCAAAGGCAAGCAAATGAGGTAGATTAGCAATCCACAAAGCCCAAAGCAGCCCGTGTAAGAGTCGTTTTAGCTGCAGAAATGTACTTCGTTGACAACTGAGTACGTTTCTGCAAAAACCACAATGGAGCAATGTCAGCTCCAAATAAAGGGTGCATATGTGTCAGGCAGCATGCCAATAGCCAAATATGTGGCCATTGGCAAGGTACCCCGAAGCAAATATGAAAAATAAATATTTTTTTCGCAGCGCAGCCCCGCGCAAATGGGCTGCACTGTATAAAACATAAAAATGAAGGTTATAAACCCACAAATATGGGTTTTATGCAATACATGGATTTACAATGCAGGGACCAGCAGACCAAACACAACATGGCCACCGTTTAGTGATTGCTAAGGGGGGAAGCTGAGTCTAAGACATGTAACTAAGCATTAGTAGGCATTCTGATGTAAATGAGTGTTAGGATACTGAATTCCACTGTCACATAGCAAATGAGCACATTCTGAGTAGTGTAAGAGATACATAAAGGGGAGGAATAGAGAAGGAGATATGTGACATCACAGGGGGGAATGGTAGAAAGAAATGCAATTAATAGGAGGTCAGTGTTACATGACAGATGTCAGACACATATCATGGAAAGAGGAGTGCCACAACATAAGCATGGGAAAGTCAAGAAATGGAAGGTGTACACTGTTGCTTACACCAAAGTTTCTTGCTGGGCGTGCATGCGCACGTGTGCGCGCCATGAAGCACGAGTAGGGCAGTGTGCGTGTGTAAGGCAGACTGAGCATGTGGGAGCCTATTGGCAGACTTGTAACACTGTTTGCGCTGGTGTGCGTGTGTTTTAACCCGAATAAGCAGATTCTGAACCGTGTAAGCATGTGTGCACACGTGTAAGCCACTGTGAGCGTGTTTCTGCTAGTATGCACGTTGCTCCCCCCTGAGGAAACAGAAAGTAAAAAGGAAGCAACAGAATTATTAGGAAGCTAGCAGGGAATACTGCTGGAGCTAGCAGGTGAAAACAATTAGAAGCAGGCAATTACACAGGCAGAATAGTAGCTCAGCCCAGCACTTAAAACTCTGCAAACAGCAGTGCGGGATGTTTTTCTCAAGAGACACTGCAAGACAGGAGTAAGCTATTAGAAGTGAAAACTGAAAAAGCTGAACTCAGAGCAGAAATGCTAGGGGCTGCCATAGCTGTCATAAGGCGACATAGGCTACTTGCTGAGGGTGGTGACAATGCAGATGGTGCCAGACAACCCACAGTGAGGAGACGGAGAAGAGTGTACAGGCCCAGGGTCACCTACCATGGGTTACATGAGCTGGAGATAGTAGAGAGCTATAGAGTGGACCTCCTGCAGCAAATTGTCGAGCTGTGCAGGCCACGCTTCACACACAGAACCAACAGAGGGGAACCCATCCCAGTGGAAACCAAGGTATGTGTTGGCATAAGAATACTAGCAACAGGTACCTTCCAGAGACCAACTGGTGATATGATGGGGATATCACAGGCATCAACCTCCAGGGTATTGCACCAGTTCCTGGATGCCATGTCAGCACGTGTCGGTGATCATGTATATTTCCCCAATGCCCATGAGGTATTGGCCAGCAATATGCGTCTCTTCCAGCAAATAGCGGAATACCCTGAGATAGTGGGTGCAATAGACAGCACGCACATACGCATCAAAGCACCAGCCGGTGAGCGGGGTAGGGTCTACATTAACCGCAAGGGCTTCCCCTCCATCAATTGCCAGGTCGTGTGTGATGCCCAGGGCATAATAATGAATGTGTGTGCTGGCTGCCGTGGGAGCTACCATGATTCCCATATCTGGCATTTGATGCAGATGTACCAGACATTTGCCAATGGGGACATCCCACATGGGCCCCTAGTGGGGGATGCAGGTTATGCACTGGAGCCATGGCTGGCTGATGACACCCATCAGAAATGCACACACACCTGAACAGGAATGCCATAATGAGGCACACGCACAAACAAGTAATGTAATAGAGCGTGTGTTTGGGCTGCTCAAGTCACGGTTCCGGTGTCTGGGCACATCTCGTGGAGCCTTGCAGTACTCACCAACTACATGTACCCAAATTGTCATGGTATGTGCTATGCTACATAATATGATCTTGCAAAAACAGCTGCAGCAGGACCAGCATAGGTCCGGGCCAAAAAGACCCCCACCATTGCCAAGGCCATCACAGGCTGAGCGTGACTCGGAGGAGGAACAACCACAGCCTGCCCCAGTAGTCAGAAGGAGGCATGCCCAGTATGCCCTGGCCTTGACAAAGAGGCAATGCATAGCACATACACTGGCTCAGTAGGAACCCTGGTAATGATACCCCTCTCTGACTCACTCATATAATAACATGGATGCCTAAAATGACATAACCTGCTCTCAAACATATACAGGGAGTGTAATAGGTGCATCCGACAGAGGCAGCCCTGCAGCACCACCTGAGGCATGAATGCCATGTCTTAAGTAATATAACACCATGTAGTATATGCACACTTGAGGACCCTGACTAACATCCTACCCTCACCAAGCATGATGCCAGAATATGACGATGGGATGATCAATTGCAATAATTGGCTGAAGTATTGCAGTTAGTCAAAGGGGATCCAATGTGTGCCAGCCTGGGATGACATGCTGAGCATGACATGATGCTCCACCTGCTAGGGGTGGTGTGCACCTATCAGTCCAGGCCTTATGGATACTGGCAAAGGCTGTCGTTACCCACAGCATGCCCTGAATAGGTAAGGCTCAAAACACAAACCCACCTCCATAGGTATCACAAGGGATAAGAACCTAGATGTAATGCTACCCAATGCCAGAAGTCTAAACAGCAAGATGCATGCAGTGTAAACTCACCCAGTATGGAGAATGTTGATATCTGTCCTGTAACAGAAAACTGGGTCAAGGCTCACAACAGCACCCTAACACTACCAGGTTACACCTCATACTGTGCTGTACAGCCTCAAAACATGGAACAAGCTACAAAAGGAGGTTGACTAGCAATAATTGTCAAGGATAACCACACCCCCATGTTGGTACCACAACAAGAAGCAGCATGGACTAGACATGGTCAAGTAACAGTGGCTAAAACTGCTTCTCAGTTTATAGCCTGCTACAGACTACCGTCCTAACACCAGGAACTGCACCTGGCCTATGTTGGAATACATGAATATATCAAGCCCCCCAAACCACATTATATTGGTTGAGTGAAAATACCCAGACATAGACTGGGAGCATTATACTAGCTCCAACACGGTAGGAGAAAAGTTCCTAGAATCCATAAACCAAAATGCCCAGGAACAACGTACCACTCCCACAAGAGGGGTAAGCATACTGTATGTGATAATCAGCAACATGGGTACTGGATGGCAAGATGAGAAGTGTATCCCTCACTGGTAAGACCAGACCATAGAGTAATCACACTGGATATACACATCCTGACTACAGTCCCTGGCCAGAAAACCACAGTGAAAAACATTTGTAAAACAAATGTTGCACTCCTCCAAACTGATGTGGAATCCATTAAAGGCCCTGTGCAGGTGCAAAATATGGGCCACAGCTCAGAACCTGTTATACAGGCATTCCATGAACACAGCCAGGAATGCTTGGATTATGCAATCCCAAATAACAACAAGACACAATGCCATACACGCAGGCATCTGGCATGCTGGACTCCAGCCATTACCAAACCATGCAAAAGAATGAGGAAGCTACTACATGATAGAGCAAACATAAAAAGGGAAGTACTCACTGATCAGTAGTATGGCAATAAAATATGTCCACACATACAATCCACTAAGGCCAGCTACAACAAGTTGAATCTGTGAATCCTGAGGCAATGTTACACCTGCCCCAAGTACACAGACAACCCTCAACTCCCTTCAAGAAATAAAAATATATGTGGGAGATGCAACCACTTATCCAAACCAGAGGCTGAGCTCCCTCAACTCAGTACTGTCAAAACTAGTCAGGAGGAGAAGGTAACCACACACACACCACAAACCCAGTCCCACATAGACCTATCACAACTGCAAACCAAAGACATAAACACAGAAAAACATTCCCAGAGGCCCTAATTACAAACACACCACACCAACAGAGGCCTCCAAAGCACACCCCAAGCAACCACAACCTCCAAACATAGCACATGCAACACATAATACACAAAGCTGGTGTGACAAACAGTCACAGGCCAGAAGGAGAAACAACATGCCTGATACAGTTGTAATAGGTGACTCCATAGTCAGACACACTGCTGTCCCGCTCACCAGACTGAACAAGGGAAAGGGTACAGTAAGCTGCCTGTAGGCTGCTACAATATGCCACATAACACAAGTACGCAGGTCACCCCAAAGCAAGTAGAAATATGATCCAGTCATTGTCCATGCTGGCGTGAATGACCTGTGATGTACCTCCCTGGACTACATGAAAAGAGACATAGATGAGCTCTCCGAGTATGTACTCCAGGCCAGTATGACACTGACCGTTTGCAGCATCCTACCCTCTCCAAGAATGATGCCACAGTACAAACACAGAATGATCAGCTTTAACAAGTGGCACAATTACTGCTGTCATTCCAAGAGGATCTAATGTCTGTCTGCTTGGGATGTCATGCTTGACAAGCCATGCTGCTTTTCCAGGGATGGCTTGCACCTGTTACCCCTGGGCGTCTGGATATTGGATAAGGCTTTTGCCACCTCCATAGATCCTTACGTAGGCAAGGCTGAAAAGACTAACCCATCACCCTAGAAAACATAAGTGGTAAGAAACATAAGGGTAATGCTGACCAATGCCAGACGTGTAAACCGCAATATGCATGCTCCTGAGTCCCTCCCCAGTATGGAGAACATCGATGTCTGTGCAGTGTCAGAAACCTGCTGCAAGCCTCCTGACAGCACACCAGCTCTACCAGGTTATACCTCATATCATGCGTTATGGTCCCAAAACCTGGACCAAAACATAAAAGGAGGGGGAGTTTCCATATTCAGCACAGACACCCATATGTCCAGGTAACTGACAATGCACAAAGCATTGGAGACCACCCATGTGCACCTAACCGTAGGCAAAACTGCTGTACAGTCTGTAGCATGCTACAGACCACACTCTCACACACAGGAACCCCACCCAGCCATCCTGAAGACACTGGACAGTATGAATGTCCCACCAAATACCAAACAAGGTACTCACAAATTACCACATAGGTGGTAAACCATTATGTATGGAAGGAGTAATCAGGGACCTAGGGACACAAGTGGACAGTAACCTGTTATGTGACACTCACATTGCTAATCTGGCTAGGAAGACTGTCTATATTGGACACCGTATCATGAAAGGATTCACATCTACGTCAACAGAGGTCATTGTGCCCCTGTACTGTTCTCTTATCAGACCCATAATCTAGTACAATGCCTCATTTGGGATGTACCTTACCTGACACCTGCAGCAGTTAGAAAGACCTCAAAGGTAACTCACCAAGAGGATAAAGGGTCTCAAATATATGTCATATGCTGCGTGGCTGTAGACACCCCAGCTGAATGCAGTCACATACTGCCTACACAGAGGCATTGTATGCCTGTTGTACAAGGCCATGTCCTACACAGGAGTAATGGACATGCTCCACCCCAGAAAACCCAAAGCCATCAGAGCTGTGAAAGTGAGAGATGTCATCCTCAACACATAATGAAATAGGATGTGCTGCAGGGACAGATACATAACGCAGAGGCTCCCTACACCCTGGAACAGAATCCCACTCTATGTTAGGCAGAGCCCCTCACTGACACTCTTCAACAGGAATCTTGCCAAGTGGATGGATGATCGTAGATGTACACTGGGGGTCTTCACTGTGTCACGGGCAGACAGAGGCACAGGAAAGTAAATCATAAATGGCCATACTATTCACATAGCAAGGGGTGGCAAAAGTCACACACACTCTGGCTAGGCTTATACATGCCCTAGGGTGGATAGCCTAATATGAACCTTTGAACCTATGAAGATACAAATTGTACAGGACACTAAGGATAATCACAAGGCTTTCTCAACTGATGGTAGGAACCTTGTTGGGAATTCACGGATATGCTCTGAATCACTCAAATATTACAAACAACATACCAAAGACACACACATATTGCCAACATACAACCTGACAGGTGCAGTGCAAACCCCACCCCCCCAGAATGCAAAATATCTATGCCAGCAGACTGCTGGCCCCCTGACATTGCAGATGCTGAGGTAACAGCCAGCATCTACAAAGCAAAACACACAGCAGCAATGGTATGAGATGGTGTCCTGGGCTGAGTCCAACATGGACTCCAAGAAGAATGGAATGCCAAATCACACTACTGCTCAATGTCAGCCTTACCACAGGATATGTACCCAAAGAGCAGTGTACAACAACAGTGGTCCTTCCCAACAAAGGTGTTGCCTGAATGGATACTGCAAACTACCACCCCAGAATCCTGACAAGCTTGGTCTGCACATCTATGGAAAGGATCAGCATGTACCGCAGACATAAAGATATTGGGGACCTATTGACACCGGACCCTACCCAGTGTGGCTTTCTTAAGGGCAGATGCTGCCCCTTAAACATGTTTGACTCATTTGAAACAGCCATTAAGGTCATTGGTGAGGGCAATGTGGTCCACACAGCGTAGCTGGACCTTGCAAAGGCTTCCATACAATACCCCACGTTTTCATTATAGATAGGCTCACCAGCTTAAATATAAACCCCTATGTCAGTAGAGGGGTTGCAAACCAGACCAAGGACAGAACTGACATGGTCAGACATGCTGCAGCCATGTCAGACTACAAACCAGATATAACTGGCATCCCACAAGGCTTGGTCCTGGGACCTCCCTCGTTTGGTATATATGTCCCATAGGTACAGGCCAACATGGAAGGACTGTGTCTGAACATGTTTGCAGAGGACTACAAACTGGCCACCATATCTGACCCTCCAGCTGACACAAGCATCCCACAAAAGGGCCACATAGAAACAGACAACTGGTGCCATAGCCATGTCAGCAAGCTAATTGCAGAAAAGTGTATAGTCAACCCCTGTGGATATACATTAAGTGCCCACCAATTACCACATAGGTGTTAACCCATTAAGTACTTAACATGTAATGAGAGACCTGGGGACACAAGATGATAGATATCCTGCATTGGACAAACATGTGGCTGTAGTGGTTACAGAAACATACCATATACCCACCTACCATGAAGGTTGTCAGATCTAGATACGGGGAGGTCCTTGTGGCTCTGCAGTCATCCTTCATCAGCGTTACAATTGACTACAATAGCCCCTGTGGGATGTACCTCAGCAGACACCTCCATCAACTGTAAAGTCCCCAAAAGTACCTCACCAGGAGTATCAAAGAGCTTGAACAGATGCCATGTGTTGCCTGATTAAACAAACTGCAGCTCCACACACTGCAATCCTGCCCACCCAGAGGCAAGCTGTGCCTGATGTATAAAGCCATGTCCAAGCTGGAATCAATGAACATGCTGCACCTTGTACAATCTGAATGGCAGTGAGCTATGCACATGAGAGACCTGAACCCCAACACTGACATACATAGGGCAAGCTGTACTGAATGATCCATAACACAGAAGCCACCCCCACTCATGAGTAAACTCCCAGTACAGGTTAGCCAGAGAGTCACTCATCGACTCTCCTCAAGAGGAATCTTGATGAGTGGATGGGAGATGGTAGGTTTACCCTGGGTATCACTGTTACTGTTTTTCTATTGGTTTGTACTTGTTTTAAAATGTTTGGTTTTGGGAGATGCTTTATCTGATGAAGGGCAGAAGCCCGAAAGCGCTCATCACTTGTATGTCTATTTTTAATAAACAGAAGGATTTGGTATTCGAGCAGTGTCCAGTCTTATTGGTTTTTGAATCTTGATGAGTGGATTGGAGATGGTAGGTTTACCCTGGGTATCACTGTTATGTCACAGGTAGACGGAGGCACAGTATACTAACCATGACATATGTCATGGCAAACTCCGCCTACAATGTGTGTCGAAGGACAAACACACTCTCCGACTAGCATTAGAAATAGCCTAGGGCACATCGCTAGTGTTTGCCAATGTACACCTATGTTGTGGAATACACTACCAATGTTGGACAAGCCTGGTTTAAGTAGTTCATATCTGAACATAATGTAACATGGTCAGATGTGCACAACTGGCCCCTAACCAGGCTGTTGTGCTCACTATGAAAATGTAAAGCAGTGATAGGACTAAAGGCCAAGATACTGTCCACCGCAGTGAAAGTACTGAACCAGTACACTATACGGTACTTCAGTATAAAAGGATGTTGACAACTGTATGCAAAGTATCCCATGCAAACCCTGCAGGCAGAGTATAATCCCTGTTGTGTTCTGACACAAAGCAGTTGGACAGTAACTACACAACATGACACATAACACACAACCATAAACGTGAGATATTGTTGAAGTTCACACTCATTCACAAATGTGGTGGGCTGCAGAGTTCAACATATGGAAAGCTCACACTGGGCATGCCGGCACACTTTGAGAAATGAGACATATGTCAGACAACATGCCATGGGAAGCATGAACTGGGCATGCTCACATACGGCCAAATCTCAGTTTATCATTTGGCCACACATATCTGGTATTTGTACGTGTAATTCCAGGAACCAACCACATTACAGCAATCTGCCCAGTGCACACAGTTAAATGACTACAGAGACATACGTGATATAGTGGATCCCTCCCATATTCAAACATCTTCCACAGATACACAAGTTGTTCATAGAAACAGGGAATGCTATGGCAATAAAGACCTGCAAACAGTTTATCAGCAACAAATATTGTGCATCTGACAATTAAACATATGGGTGTAGAGGTCAACACTAGGCTGTTTGCCCTAGGGAATGACAGCTTAGCCAGAGTGTGCTTGGCGTCTGCCTCCCCAGTACAGTAGGCTACTGTGCCACTGTAAAGTAGGTCACATAAGGCGCCGTGTGAGGCTAGTGTGCTGTGCCTCTGTCAAGCAGGGACACAGTGGAGAACCCAGGGGTTGAATTTGCTAAGCCACATCCATGTTGTTTGTGTGTGCTGGAAGAGGGTTGCTGAGGACCTCTAACAGTATGTGGGCATCAATAACAGACTGAGGGGAGCCTTATCTGCATTGTCTGGACAATTTCACTGTCAACACTTTGTCGTGATGATTATGAGGGATTGAAGTGTCGTGCCAGTACTGTTCAGAGATGTCCTCCCTCTGTGGGCTACTGCTCTGCAATGTATTAGCTCACTCTGTCTGTTGGACAGCTCATATATGGCTGGTGTACACCTGACAGGTGTCCTGTTGTGGAGCAGTCATGGGTATATTTGGGATAGCATGATCAATGCAAACCTTCCACATGCTCATAGAATGCAATTGTCAAGGAGTATGCAGAGTGGCCTGTATACTCCCCCAGCATGGGTCCTTTGAAGTCTTCCACGCCAGTCTTCACAAATGTAAAGTCTGCTTTTGATAAATACACTTTGTTTGCAGTGACAACCTTGCCTGGGGGTGGGGATGGGATATGGATGTCCAGGGAAAGGTGGGTATGGCCACATATCAACAATGGTGGTCTACATCTGGTGTGGAACAGTGAGTACCCATGTTGTAGATTGTCAGGTGCAATATGTATTCCCCCTTGTGGCTGTGGTGAGTGGTCCTGCCATAGCACATGGACTCACAAATTGTAGTGGCTGTAGGGTAATGTTGTAGAGGCCTGAGTAGTTCCCACACACAACATACCTGTACCTGACGTTAACAACTGGCATGGTGTATGTGAACACCTGCATATCTTGGCACTGTTCCCAGGGAAGCAAAGTGTGTCTCCTGGATGTGGGAGGGGTGGTCCAAACTGGTTGTGTTGTGTGTTACAGGTCCTGTGGTCACGAAGCATGGTATAGAACATAACCTGCCAGTGCGATGTGCATAATTGACCCTGAAGTAGGTGGCTGCAAATGCATATATATGCTATCCCCCACCTGACACGTAGTACTAGATGTACATACCTCTGTAGAAATAATGATGCCAGCACCCTATAAATACTGCAAGTGCAGAGCAGTTGCCCACTAATGCAGATAGTGCACTTTGCTAATGCGTCTCCCTCAAGTGTCATAATATAGTTAGGTAGGGGGTTGAATCCTGTAACTGCTCAGCATGTGTGTGCGTGTGAGCGGGTTTGGGGTGTGTGCAAGTCTGTGTAAGGGAAATGTCCCTTTTGGCAACTGGGAAAACACAGTACAGGATGCACATTCCCCTTTCTAAACACTGATGATGTCAGCACCCTATAAGTACAGCAGGAGAAGAGAAACCTCCTAGTAATCCGAATAGCACGCTCCGCTAATGCGTCCGTCTCGAGTGTCATAACATAGTTAGGTAGGGGGTTGAATTCTGCAAATGCTCAGTGTGTGTGCAATTCTGAATAAAAGAAATGTCCCTTTTGGCAACTATGAGAACACAATACAGAATGCACATTCCTCTTTCTAAACACTGATGATGTCAGCACCCTATAAGTACAGCAGGAGAAAAAAAACCTCCCCGTAATGCGAATAGTGCGCTCTGCTAATGGGTCCGTTTCAAGTGTCATAGCATAATTAGATAGGGGTTTGAATCCTGCAAATGCTCAGTGTGTGTGGAGGGTGGTTAGTTTGTGTGCAATTCTGTATGAAAAAAATGTCCCTTTTGGCAACTAGGAGAACACACTACAGGATGCACATTCCTCTTTCTAAACACTGATTATGTCAGCACCCTATAAGTACAGCAGGAGAAAAGAAACCTCCCAGTAATGCGAATAGCGCGCTCTGCTAATGTGTCCATTTTGAGTGTCGTAACATAGTAAAGTAGGGGTTTGAATCTTGCAAATGTTCAGTGTGTGTGGAGGGTGGTTAGTGTGCGTGCAATTCTGTATGAAAGAAATGTCCCTTTTGGCAACTAGGAGAACACACTACAGGATGCACATTCCTCTTTCTAAACACTGATGATGTCAGCACCCTATAAGTACAGCAGATGAAGAAAAACCTCCCAGTAATACGAGTAGCGTGCCCCACTGATGCATCCATCTCGGGTGTCGTAGCATAGATAGGTAGGGGTTTGAATCCTGCAAATGCTCAGTGTGTGTTGAGGGATTAGTGTGTGTGTAATACTGTATGAAAGACGTGTCCCTTTTAGCAACTAGGAGAACACACTACAGGATGCACATTCCTCTTTCTAAACACTGATGATGTCAGCACCCTATAAGTACAGCAGGAGAAGGGAAGCCTTTCAGTAGTGTGAATAGTGCACTCTGCTAATGCGTCCGTCTTGAGTGTCATAACAATTAGGTAGGGGTTTAAATCCTGCAAATGGCAAGTGTGTGTGTTTGGGTGAGAGGTATTAGTGTGTGTGCAATTATGTGTGAAAGAAATGCCCCTTTTGGCAAGTAGGAGAACACACGACAGGATGCACATTCCCCTTCTAAACACTGATGATGTCAGCACCCTATAAGTACAGCAGGAGAAGGGAAACCTTTCAGTAATGCAAATAGCACGCTTTGCTACTGCGTCTCTCACTACTGTCATAGTGCAGCTAGTTATGGCTTTGAATTCCACACATGCCACGTGTGTTTTCGGGGGGTGGAAGTAGGGTGTGTGCAATTACATGTGTGAGAGAACTGACCCTTTTGCCAACCAGTACAACACACCAGCTGCTGCATATACCAATCTCTACACAAAGATGATGTGAGCACCCTACAAGTACAGCGGAAGAGGCCAAATCTCCCAGCAATGCAAATAGCACACTCTGCTACTGCGTCTCTCACTACTGTCATAGCACAGTTAGTTATGGCTTTGAATTCCACACATGCCACGTGTGCTTTTTTCACTCAGAATGCCCATGTGTGTGGGTTGCTGTTCACAATAATACATGACATTGATTAAACCAGTAATGGCAATGAACACAGATGATGTATGTGTGTGCCAAATACACATATGAACCTGTGACCTTCAATAGTTCCCATGGGTCATACCAGCCTATGCCACATGCTCAGAGAGCCCTTCCATGTTCCCTATCATGTAGTCCAGGGAGGTACATCACAGGTCAGCCATAGTGGCATGGACAATGACTGAGTCATATGTGTCCATGCCTCTGACTGACCTGTATGCTTGTGTCATGTGGTGAACCATAGTGCCCCACGGGCATATCACTGTGACCTTCACCTTCTCCAGCTTGGTGAGCGTGACCTCACTGTACCAATCAATAAAGATACCTAACACAACTGTAGCGGGTGTGTTGCCTAGCCGTACAGGCTGTAACTGTTTGGCACACAGGATTTGTGTGCTATGTGTTGCATGTGCTGTGTTCTTGCTTAACATATGCCTGTGTGCAAGCTGCAGAGGTGTCTGCAGCTCAGGCAGGATGCTATTCTGAGGCTCCATGAATGGCCCAGTGTGTTCATGTATTTGGATTGCTGTCAGTGTAGGTCTACATCAGACTGGTATTGTAGTCACTGTAGTATTTCATGCCACCTGACAGGTTATGCCAGTACTGGGTTTGGAGTGCTTAGTCCCCAGTTTGGCTATGTGATTGCATCTCATACATGTGTTGTACGTCCATGTGTAGGGGAGAGGGTTGACTGTGTACATGTGGCAGCTGTGACATTGCCACATGACCCACATATACCACAACTATACCATAGAGGTGACTGACAAGTGACCTTTGCACATGCTACCATAGTATTGTGATTGCCATGGTGATTAGCAGCACATAGGGCCAATGGGGAACAAGGTACATAGGTTCATAGGTTCATAGGTTCATACTAGGCTATCTGCCCTAGGGCATTTATAAGCCTAGCTAGAATGTGTTTGGTTTTCGCCACCCATTTTAAATTAATTTGCCATGCCCTTTTCTGAGGTAAGTATACTGTGCCTCTGTCTAACAGTGACACAGACGTGATACCTGGGGTAAACCTACAATCTCCCATCCACTCATCAAGATTCCTCTTGAAGAGAGTCAATGAGGGACTCTGCCTAACATTCCAGAGTGAAGGGAGCCTCTGGGTTATGAATCTGTCCCTCCAGCATGACCTATTTATTTCAGTGCTGAGGTTCAAGTCTCTCGAGCGCATAGCTCGATGGGATTTGGATATTCTGAGGTGCAGCATGTCCATTAATTCCGGGTTGGACATGGCTTTATACGTCAGGCACAGATCACCTCTGAACAGGCGGTATGCCACTGAGTAGAGCTGGAGTTTCTTTAACCGGGCAGCATATGGCATCTGTTTGAGCCCTTTGATCCTCTTGGTGAGGTACTTTTGGGGTCTTTCTAGTTGCTGCAGGTGTCTGGTAAGGTACATCCCAACAGGGGCATTCTACTCGATTATGGGCCTGCTGAGGGATGAGTAAAGAGGCACAATGACCTCCCCTGATCTAGATGTGAATCCCTTCATGATGAGGTGGGCTATATAAAATGATTTTCTAACCACTGTGGCCACGTGGTTGTCAAATGAGAGATTGTTATCAACTTGGGTCCCCAGGTCCCTAATTACTTATTCTGTACTTAATGGATTACCACCTATGTGGTAATTTGTGGGCACTTTGTTTTTGCCAAAGGGGATGACTATACACTGTTTGGCATTTAGCTTGAGGCCATGGCTCTGGCACCAGTTGTCTGTTTCTATGAGGCCCTTTTGGAGGATGCTTGTGTCGGCTGGAGAGTCGATTATGGCGGCCAGTTTGCAATCATTTGCGAACATGGTCAGCCACCGTCCTTCCGTGTTGGCCTGTACCTCCGAGAAATATATACCGAACAAGAGAGGTCCCAGGACTGAGCCTTGTGGGACACCACTTGTAATTGTTTTGGAGTCTGACATGGCTCCAGCAATTCTAACCATGTGGGTTCTGTCCTTGAGCCAGTTTGCAATCCATCTAGTGACATAGGGGTAGATATTTAAGCTGGTGAGCTTCTCTATAATGCCCGAGTGGGGTATTGTATCGAAGGCTTTTGTGAGGTCCAGGTAGGCTGTGTGGACCACCTTCCCCTCGTCAATGGCCTTGGTGACTGTTTCAAAGAAATCAACCAGGTTTAAGAGGCAGGATATGCCTTTAACAAAGCCGTACTGGGTAGGACCCAGTGTCCGTAGGTCCCCAATATCTTTATTTATGAGGTCCATCATGATCCTTTCCATAGCTTTGCAGACCAAGATAGTCAGGCCTATGGGGCGATAGTTTCCAGGATCCGTTGGGGCAACACCTTTATGGAGAGGGATCACTGTTGCTGTACGCCACTCTTTGGGCACATATCCTGTAGTAAGGCTGAGATCGAACAGTAGTTTTATGTTTGGGTTTAGCTCTTCTTGGAGTTCATGTAGGACACAGCCCGGGACACTGTCTGGTCCCATTGATGCTGTGTTTTTTGCTTTGGAGAGGGCGGCTCTTACCTGAGCATCTGAGATGTCAGGGGGGCAGCACTCTGCTGGGATAGATATTTGCCCTTTTGGTGTGGAGGGGGGGGAGACGTTTGCGCTGAACCTGTCAGCTAGGATGTTGGCAATGTCTGTGGGTTCGGTGTTTCTTTTGTCATTTGGGACTAATTCTGAGCATATCTGGGAATTACCACCCAGGTTTCTAACATAACTAAAGAAAGACTTGGGATTATCCTTAATGTCCTGTGCAATTTCCTCTCGAAGCTGGCCTTAGACAATTTTATGAGTGCCCGTAGTTGTTTGCTAATACTGATCAGTGAAGCCTTCCCTTTTTGGGAATTTGCTCTATCATTTAGTAGCTTCCTCCTTCTATTGTATAGTTTGTTTATGGCTGGGGTCCACCAGACAGGACGTCTGCCTTTGGAGGATCGGGTCTTGGTTTTATTTGGGTGCAGTGTCTGTGATTAGTTAGCACTGGCATATATGACTGCTCATGTGGACAAATGCCAGGTAAGTCAAATGCAATGTATCACAGGCAACGTACATGTGAACAGGACAAACAGTGATGTTCTGTCAAGTGAGACATGGACATACATATAGTAAGCTATGCAGATGTCACTAGGGGTCCACAGAAGCTCTGTAACTCTGCATTGCAGGTGGGATCAGTGTTCTAGGGTAACTGCAAGCAAACATGCATGCAAACAAAGCTACAGTAAGCAGGGCTGCATGTAGTCCATTGTACAAAAAACAAGCTGTACCACTTCCACTAGGTAACAGTGCAAATATGCAGGCACTATACACATGTACATGGAAATCCACAGGTCAGATGGCTAGGGTCCAGTCTCAGCGCACACAAGTGTACAGACCATGTACCGTCAGGATGTACAATAACTGGATGGAAACCCAGGTGATCATACCTGCAGTAATACACATGTCAAATAACAGACACTGAGCCTTCATTCAGTGGTTCCATATTTAGTAGGATGTATGCTACCTGGCCTGCCACCACAGTATCCCTGACATGTATGGGGACTCTCCCTCCTGTGACAGTTAGTTTTGTGTGTTGGGGCTGTCTAGCATGGTATGAGATGTGAGCTTGCAGTGCTAGGGTGCTCCTGTGTGTCCTGTACCAGTCATGTAGTACTGCACACATATCAACATCCTCATACATCCGCATTGCAGAGTCCAGTGTGGGTAACATGCCACATGCAGTTTACATGTCCATCATTGCGTATCAATACTTTCATTACCTTATCCCCTGTGCTACCTATGTATGTAGCCTTCTGTTGACATCCTTACCACCAGTATGCCAACATGTGCAGATGATACACTATGGTACTTACCATGGGTGTAGACAACACTACATGACAATCATAACCTTACTGCATCAGGCATTCTGGGATATACCCACAATTATATCAGCACACAATACTGTTAACAACATGATACTATTTAGAGAAAACACAAAACTGAACCACCACGAACTTTATCCAGTAAAGTTGATAGCGTTACGTACACACTGAGTACACTTCTTCAAGAGATCTGAAGAAGCGTACTCAGTGTGTACGTGAAAGTGCGTATCAACTTTTACTGGATTAAAAGTTCATTGTTTTATCGTGGTGGTTTAGTTTTGTGTTTTCTCTAAATATTCACTTTTCGTCTTCAAAGTCTGGACCTTTGGACAGCAGCGTTACTTCTTTTTTGCTTCAACATGATACTATTACTACATGTCTATGTAGTCACCCTGTGCATCAGCAACATGTTAACCTGTACCTGCACTGATGTTACAGATTGCAGGAGGTGGCACAGTTGCATTATATACACAGGGTGTGAACTTGGTATGCCTGAGTCAGCCACCAATACCACCAATTGAAATGTATGTGTATGTGTGTTGGTGAGGGACAGCAGTACAAGGTGGGGCAATGTTGATGCAGTGTGTGTGTATATGCGGTAGCCCTAGGTGTTGTCAATTCGCATGTGTGTATGGATGCACACAGTTCCACCTCATGGCTGCCATATACAGGTGTTTGTGGACAGCCACAGACTGTACCTGCCAGGTCATACAGATCAGTGTCTCTGGCCACGGACACGGTACCTGTGTCTTGCAGGGGTGCCACGGACCGTATCTGGTACCAACCCAGACTGGGTACTGTCATCAGAAGCAGGTGTTCATTGATTGGACACAGATCCCTGTCGGGCCTGGCCAGAGCCACGTGCACGTGGTCTCCCGGGGCGGTCTGATGACAGCACAGACCCAGCATTGCTGGGGCTGCTGCTGGCACTATGGGGGCGGCCACGGCCCTGTTGTCGTCCGCGACGACTAACAGCTGCTGCTGTTGCTGGCATACTCCCACGTCGACGCCCCAACCGTCCACCATTGCCCTGGCTCATGGACATGTAGTTGTGGAACCGGTCTAATATGTCCCCACAACGTCTGTCTATGACATCGGTGAAATTACAGATGGCAGCCGCAATGTCACGCATACCGTCAGTCATGGCTGTGCGACATGCTGTCAGCTCCCTCAGACCCTGCCTGGTGTACCGTTCCATATGTACTGTGCCTGCATGACAGCCCGAAACATAGCTGAGGTTGTAAGACCTCTGTGGGCATGTCTGACAGGAGCAGTACGCCCACGGATGCTCCCACGAGAACCCCTGGACATCTGTCTGTGTGGTACCATCTCAGGGCCATGCCCATGGCTGCTGTGTGGGGACGCATGTGCCACAGATACCACATTACCCTGGTCAATGCCCACTGTATCCTGTCCATCACCTAGAGATATTGGTGACAAAGAGTGTATTGGCAGGATAACTGTGCACATTGATGGGGTTGACAGCTGTGTACTGTCAATTGGCTGACCAATGATGGACCCTGGCATACCTTCCTGTGCCATTACACAGATGTTATCATTATCAGTACCCATGGCACCTGATTCAGGTTCCCTGCTGCATGACACCAGAGCAGCACCAGAACCTGTGGGAGGGAAACAGGAAACACAGTTTACAGTGTCTACACAATATTACCAGTGATGCACACATCCACACATGCACAGGTCCACACATGTACACATGCACACATGCACACATGCAAACATGCACAGGTGCACAGGTGCACACATGCACACATGCACAGGTGCATACATGCACACATGCACAGGTGCACAGTTGCACACATGCACACATGCGCACATGCACAGGTGCACACATGCACAGGTGCACACATGCACACATGCACACAGTTGCACACATGCACACATGCACACAGTTGCACACATGCACACATGCACACAGTTGCACACAGTTGCACACTACTCAGTATGCAAGATAGCAGCACACAGACACAGACACACCTGCATGCATACACAGAGCACTACTCAGTGAGCCTAATATTACTATTACTATCAAGACTATTAAAGGTATTGTTAATACACACTCACCAGCATGGATAGGCTGCATTGCTGTTACACCAGAGGGACCTGCAGAAGTGAGGAAACTAATGTCAGTGGGCACAACTGTGCCATTGTTACTGAGTATGATACAGGTCAGTAGTACAACAGTCGCCTTTCACAGGTCAGCTGATGATATTGAGAATATCACACTTGCACATTAAATACTATGATGACCGCTACAAACCAAGGACACACCTCACACATGCATTAACTACCAGTGTACACAACAGTCAACTATACATATGGCATATTACCTGCACGCTCGTAGTCTTGCTGCTGCGTGGCTCCGGCCTCAATCATAATGCATGTCTGCTGCAGCTGCTGTTGTTGGCGGGCTGTAGCCACAACACTTATGAGTAGTCCCTCCAGTCTGGTGAGTGGGGGATGTGTAGCCAGCCCACCACCTGTGGCAACCTGTTGCCTGTGGATATCCAACACACGCTGACGGACATTTCTGATTAAATCACTGCAGTGATGTCGTACCTGCTCATATGTCCTATTATGCGTGCCTATGTCATTTACCCGATGGACCAGGTCTTGCCATAGTTGAGCCCTCTCCTGCTGATTCTGGCTGGTATGGGAAAAGAGTATTGAATAATCCCGCACCAGGCTCTGGTGTATATCCTCATCCTCAGTTGCTGAGTAAGCTGGATTGCTCTGGTGAGCCATAGTCCTGTAAAAGGAAATAACACGATATCAACTAAATATGTCAGCAGAATTTGGCACACATATTGCACATGCTACTCGACTGTTGTGATACAACATATCTCACATATATAGCATCTGTCTGTCTATTGGTGGATACACATGTAAATGGCCAGGTATCAGTGCTCAGCCAACAACTGTGCAACAGTACCTGGCACACTCCATATGACATACTACCAAACCCCAGCATTCAGAACACTGATTCAGGTCCAAAGCACCTCCTCACTCTGGGGGTTTGTATCGAGGTACTGTATGGGGTACATCAACAACTACTGTGAGCTGACCACAAACTAATTGCCTGGATATACATATCCCACCTCCACCACCAGCACAAACGACTATAGTGAATAACATTTCAAATGCAAATGTTGCACTTTGTAACAGTGACATGATATCCTTTCAGCCCACTGGGCCAGTGGAAGACACAACCCACAATGCTGACCCCTTCACAAATTATTTCTACAGACATCTCCAAGAACGCATGGATCATGCAATCCCATTTAAGACCAAGACACTCTCTACAAAGGGACAGCATCCTGTCTGGTGGACCCCAGCCATAGACAGATTGTATAACAAAAGATGGAAGCTACTGCAAGACAGAGCATAATTCCATAAAGGGAAGGCATGTCTGATCACCACTAGTAAGGAGCTATTTTCTCACATACAAATATCCATGGGCAACTTTGACAGGGAAGTCAACAGGGACACTACAGATAACCACAAGGCCTTCTTCAGTTATGTTAGCAACCTGGTCAGAAACCCTCCACTATGCTCATAGTTAGTACACAGCAACAAATAATTCCCTGAACCCACAGATATTGGCAGCATTGTGGCAGACAGGCTCAGTGCAGGTTTCCTCCCTCCCTCTCCCCCAAAATAAGACATAGTTATCCCAGATGACTGCAACCTCCCTGTCATCACAGATGTCCAGGTGAGAGCCGCCCTCAGGAAAGCACGATACACAACATGAATGGGACCTGATGGTATCCCCGGTTGCATGCTACATGAACTCCAAGAGGAGCTAAACACACATATAAAAGTGCTATGTAACACTAGCCTGACTACAGGATATGTACCTGTACACTGGCACACAGCAGCAGTGGTTCCACTACACAAAGGAGGCACGTCTACACACCACTACAATACAACACAATACAATACATTACAATACAATACAATACAATATGCTATTGCCCTGGGACTACAGCAGCATACTGTTCTGCTACCCTGACCATTGTGATACATGTGATGTGATGGTACCTGCTGCTGTCAAACAGTTACACAAGGTGACTCATATGGCATATTACCTATATGACTAACATTCAGCAGGGGTATGTGTGACATGTACTCAAGGGGAGTCTTGCTTCTTAACGCTGTGTGGTATATTGCAGGGTATGTCTTATCTGTGGGTAGGAACCTGTACCTCCACCATGTGCTCTCTATTGCAGTGTCATGGACGACACACAGCAGTCATTTAGGTTGTGGATGGTGTGAGGTGTTACTATGGTTGTTGGACATCTGTTATGGGTGTGACTTAAGTATGTAAATCCAGGAGTTGTAACCTCTATGTGGGTAGTATGTGTGTACTCTGTGGTGTTGTCAGTCACTGTGCATTGGTAATGTGTTTGAGTACATTGTCACAGTGTTGTACATGTCATTGTGTCCTTCTCCATATCTGTAGCTGTCATGTGAGGTACATACCGTGGCAGCCATTATGTGGTGTGGAGGGGTACACTGACCTACATGTCCGTAGCTGACACACCATGTCTGGTGACACATACCATGTGCAGGTATTTCAGGAATAGTGTGCCACTGTGAATATCATTGGGGGGACTATTGTACACATTTATGACCCTGTTCACCCCTGACACATGCAGTGGTGGGCAGCCAATCACATATCTGGTGGTTACTGGTGTAGGTGATTTAAAATGGGGTATGGTACTCCAGTTTTGCCACTGGTGTTCACTCCATGCCTTTGTCACCAGGCACCTGTTGCAATACATCTGTACACATGTGCCTCACTCAGAATATATATACATCTCTCTCTCTCTCTATACATATATCTATATATATATATAGATAGATAGATATATAGATATATCTATATGTATATATATATATATATATATATATATATATATATATATATATATATATATATATATATATATATATATATATATATATATATATATATATATATATATATATGTCTGTATACATATACACATATATATATTGATGTACATATATTGCTATAGATATGGAGGGGGGTGTGACAGAGAGGGGGTGAGAGTGACAGAGGAGGTGGGACTGGGGGAGTGTGAGATCGTCATATACAGTCATACCTGTAGATAGTCAGATCTGTCTGTCTATGTATATGTATCTACATATATCTATATCTGTATGTGTGTATTACATATATATGTTTGTACATATTCTATCTATCTACATCTGTCTATGTATTCCTAAATCTCTCTCTATGTATGTATACATATATGAATATTTATATATATATATATATATATATATATATATATATATATATATACATACATACATACATATATTGACATACATACGTATCCATATGATAGATAGGTATATCAATATGTTTGTTTACAAAACTGTATACACACACTAACATACTGCTAAACATACGTAACAGTGAAACCTACTTTCTACATTGCACTACAACCTACATTCAACCTACATTGATATGTGCACATAGATGCTCTCACATACAAATGTATGTACAGCCTTCACTGATAGTTGCTGTATGTCCCCTGCCCTTTGCACATCTTCATATACATATGGATACAGACCAATATATGGAGGGTTCACAGTATGTAGACTTTTATAGTATTACTTTACATTACCTGTGTTTGTCACAGCTGCTTGTGTTGCCATGTGGTTTTGTGTTCTGCTGCTCCACTTGCCAGTTGTCAGCTTTCAGGTGGTTGTTGCTGACCAGTTTTGTTTGTGTATGTTTACATTTTTTTCTCTGTCTCTCTCTCTCTCTCTCTCTCTCTCTCTCTCTGTGTCTCTCCCTACCTCCACAGGGTGCAATGAAAGTATTGCATGTGTGGACTGAGAGTACAGCATGCTTTTGTAGGTATCTGCATATGTCCATGTGATGGCCTCTGCACCAATTGTTAGCCAGCATTTGCTAATTGCATGCAGCCAGTTGTGTACTGATTGCAGTTCTCATTGTGATTGCAGGACAGTGCTATAAAAAGGTATGTGAGATAAGCATAGCCCTTTCAGATTTTAAGGGCAGGGACCATGCTGGTATGCTGTGGACACTGTTCTGTGAGTGTCAAGGTTAGTATCGCTCTCATATTTCTGGCTGTGTTGTAGATTAACATTTCTCCATTCATTTCTCCAGTTTTCTGTACTAAGTGTGTATGTACACCGACACCTAAGACTACTACTACTGTTAATGTGGGTGTGTGCACTTTCCTGTGGGACATGTGGTGTAACTGGTGTATAGCAGTGGCTCTTGCACTTTGTTGCTATGGCTTCAATATTTGCCCTTTACAGTCACTACTTGTATGCCTGCTAGGTGTCTTGACTGTAGTGTGTTGCTGTGGCTTTCCTATTTTCCATGTACATTCACACCTTGGAATGCTTGCTATATCTGCTAGGGTGTTACTTCATGCAGTGTGGTCTGACCATGGTGTGGGCCTTGACATCTATTAGGGTATTTGAGTATGCTGCTGAGCAGGCCCCAGAGACTCTCAGGTGCATCTGTTATCTACCTCATGGAATGGTACATATCAATGGGGTACACCCATTAAATTGTCTGGTATTCTGCAGTTGTGACTGTGGGATAGCATGAGCATATGTATTACTACACTCTTTCTGCCGTGCAAGTGGTGCATACTTTCAGGACTTCATAGTTACCATTGCATTTGTTGTAACACCTTTCTGCCTACTGTTTGTACATTTCACAGGGAGTCTATGGGGCATCCCTGTAACTCAGTCACTGTTGCTATGTCTAGGCACTTAACTATTCAAATATGGCAGTGTCAGACCTCTCAAGTGTACAGATATTTGCAGGTTGTCCACGTTTCTGCCTCATATTTTGGTCAATATCTCATGAACAGCTCTTTCTGGCAAATCACTCTGGGCTCAAGTCAGAATATAGTGAAAAACATTTAAGTTTCAGACTTCATACCCTTCCAAACATCCAACAAAATGCAGATCCTGTTACTCTCTGAACTGTTTAAGTTTGTTGTAACATTATTTGGAATGTGTCCCTGTTTTTGGCCCATTGCTCTACATATTTTACTACTTGGTCCGGATGTGTTCCTGTAAGATGTTGTGGGGTATGGGCAGTGATTATCCTGCTGTGAGTATGTGTGTGGCTTGCAAGGTGCTACAGTGACATTATTACCTATGAGCTACCAACTAGCATGGCTGTTTCTGTTTGCACACTACTATTATAGAAATCCACTAGATTTGACAGTAAATATACATGACATGCTTTGTGTACTACACATCCTATATTCCCTTTACATTCATTCCTACTATTACATGATATATTTATTGTAGCGCAATGTTCTTGTATAACAGTCATGGCTTAGTGATAAGTCATGCAGACTAGTGTTTCCAAGGTCCTGGGTTCGGGACTGACAGAGGGATTTTATTTTGCTTTTGAACAGACTACAAGACCTGTCATTCAGAGTGACTAAGGTACTTTTAAGCAGTTGTAACCGGGTTAGCGCTGGTTTGCGCGGAGCTCATGCATGCGCACTGGCGTTCAGCTCTGCGCACACCCGCTTACAACTGCTAAAAAGTGCTTACTCTTGCGCACACCCGCGCTATTTTCTTTGAAAGAAATGAAAATGGGGAGACAGGAAAGTGGTGAAAAAGGGGTCACAAAGAGGGTAAGACAGTAGGGAAACAAGCTTGGGTTTTGCAGGAGGGATGTAGGTAAGGCCCATAGCTGCCCATTTCTTCATCAGCAACAGCTGTGCATATGTTTGTAATTTGGCGTGACATTTGAAATCTTCCACCCCTGAGAGAGGTGTAAGGACAACAATAATACTTGTTGTACAGCCAATTGTAATTGACAGTTTCCATGTCCAGCAGACATGTGTGCGAAATGGACAGCTATGTATGGGGCGTAATTTTTTTGTGGGTACAGAGTGCCCTTTTGTTTTGTTTTTTTCAGGTGAGAGTGGTATGTCAGGTAAAGGAAGTCGGTATAGCTGGGGAGGTAGTTTGGGTAGGTCAACAGACAAGACAAACAAGACGCATACAGGGGTGGTGTATGACATGTGTGGGGGGTTTACACAATTGACGGGGATGGATATTTGGATATCCAGAGCCCATGAGCCCACAGATGACAACAGTGGAACTGATATCCCCACCCATGGGCAGTTGCCACTGTGCCTTCACTGCCTAGGACGGTGCTGTGCTGGGGCTGTGTAGGCCGGGCAGCAGGCATTCCTGTTAGTTGTGCCACCTGTGCCTCAAGCTGGTGTAGGGGCCCAAGAACAGCTTCCTGGATCTCCCTATGCACCACAGTCCGGACGCTACGGAGGGTGAGTGGTGGTTCTCCTCCAGCCACACTTGCAGAGGGGGGACGAGCCCCATCCCCTGCAGTGCTTCCACCTGCAGGTGGCACAGGGCCACCGGAGGACGGTCCAGACTGGGCACTACTGCCAGGTGAACTCGCCAGCTGAGGAGGAAGAGGTGGGTCCGCTGGAACCCGCCTTCCCTGTCGTCCTATGTTTTGCATTATGTCATGACAGTTTGGGTTAGTAACATACAATACTATTCACAATTAGTTGTAACAGCATGCATTAGTATTCCCATTAACCAAACACCCAGGTATTCACACCATTGAACAGCGAGCATAACACATGCATAATTTGAACAGCAATACACAGTCCAACAACATGCAGGTTTGGTTGATGGCAACAGGCCATCAGGTTTGGATGTATGAACAGGGCAGATGCATCAACGTACATGCAAATATGTATGACCCAACAGGACAAATGTCCAGGGGTGTTAATTGTGATTGCACATACCAATTTCACGTGGAATGGATTATATGTGGTTATAGGGTAGGGTGAAGAAAATATAATTAACACCTTTAAATGCCAATACATATGCTGTACATTTCTAATAGCTGCAGATATATACACACTACAGTTCTACCTACAGTTTCCTATGTGATAACTACTTCAAGTTGGTGATAGGAATGTTACTGCTACATCAATATACATTTTCATTTTTATTCATACACATTCATATCTGGCTCTGTTCAGCTACATCATCCTGCTACATTTGCTTTATATAGCTATAGACAACTGTGGATGTTTGGTATTTCAGACAATCATACTATCTGCATATTGCAGACTGAGAGCAACACATCCAGATTTTGGGATACACATTCCAGCTGCAGGAACATTTTGAACACATTTCACAGTTTGGTTCTGCTTGTCACATTCATTTCATTCTGTACTGACTGCAGTATACTTTATTCAGGAGTTATTACTACTTTATTGGTGGATTCATAACTCTTTCTCACACTCTCTCACTTGTTTTATTTTTACAATTCAGGATGGTACTTACTTCTAGGCTTTATTGACATGTTTTAGCTGTAGTTATTACAATCTTTTCCAACAGTCTCACTTCTGCCATGTTTCAGTATTTCAATAGGGATATATTTCACACATGTGTTTTGCTCATCTTCTGCAGCTGTACTTTTCAGCCTGCTGCAGGTTGTGTACTATTATATTACAGGTGGGACATCTTTATTTCAGACTTTATTTTAGACATTTTCATTTTTCTGTTTGGATTACAGACTGCAACACACTTTTGTAATCAAGCAATACTTGCAAACACTCTTACACTGTTACTTGCGCATTTTATTACTTAGTGACTACACTGCACTCTTTTGCTAACTGTCATACCTTTATATTTATTTACAGTTACAGGGAGAGGATTACTGACCTGCCTGGTGGTGCAACCGCACCAGCCTATCGCCATAGGCTCTGTGGTTCACAGAACGGACACCTGCAGCTGTAATATAAATAAAGTAATATTGGAATACACATCTCCATAATATCAACTAGGTTAATTTCTTACATACATAATTAGATGTAACTTACTCAGTAGTGGGGCGTTGGGCATTTGCTGGGCCTCCTGGATCCAAAGGTTCAGTTGGTCCTGCTTCCATCTCTTCAGGTCCGCATGGTGATGACGGACCTGCTCACCAGTCCTTGGAATCCCTGTGGCACTGGTAAGATCATGAGCCAACCGGTCCCACGCCTCAGCCCTATATGCTCCTCACAGGACCTGGCCCTGCATGAGTTGGGCCTCATGATTGTGGACAAGGAGACAAACCATATATTTGGACTCCTCAACGCCCCACCTCTGTGCTCGAAAGCAACTACCCTCACCTACTCCTGACATTCTGGCTGCAAGTTAGTTCTACAATCAGTTATGCTGTGTATTCCCGCCTATGGGGCTTATATATGCCATTTTTCCCGCACTTATCTGTGATTGGCCATGTTGGAATTGTATCAGCTTCACAAAACCTGCTTTGTCATGCTCCTCTTTCTATTCATTCCTATATATTTGCTATTACTGCATTTCTAAGTACAGCTGTCATGGCTTAGTGGTTCAGTACCTTGACTATGGTGCATGGTATCCTGGGTTCAAACCTGGCCACTGCTTTTTATATTTTATGACTGTCTACACAGGCTAGGAGGTGTGTCTGTGTAAAGGCAGTTTTGTCACAGCTTGCTCAATGTTGCCCGTTGGTTAGCTTGTTGGCGCAGTGCGCAGCTCCTCGCAAACAGGTTACACTGGTTTATGCTTCATTTGGCTTTCAGCACGCATATTATGCTCAGCTCAGCTAGGGGCACACAGTTTCAGCGTGTTAAACCACTGCTCACCTACGGGCACTCATTCTACACCTGTTAAACCACTGCTCACCTACGGGCACTCATTCTACACCTGTTAAACCACTGCTCACCTACGGGCACTCATTCTACACCTGTTAAACCACTGCTCACCTACGGGCAGATGCACTCAACTTGTTAGACTGTAGCTCAGCTATAGGCACATCTGGCATCTTTTATTATTTTGTTATCTCACATTTCTTCAAAATAAATGGCCCATTTTATTACATTTTACATAAAATATAATTTTATATGTGTACATATATGTCAGGGACTTGTTTCGTGCTTATTTCACTTAAAATAAAAATTGATGTTATGGGGTCTCGAACCATGACTCCCTGTTTTTCAGCCGATGTCTCTACCGCTATGCTATTGCTTTTTGGCTTACTTTGCATAGTTATTTCTTATATGCTTTTCCACTTACTGCTAACTGTGGCTAAGCTACGGGGAAGCCCGCCCAAACGAGCGCACTCATGGGCAAGTATCTTTACAATTTAAAAGAAATATAACATGTTCATTTATATATTTTATGTTCATAGTCTGTGTGGGGCATGTTTTGTGTTGTGTTTATTCACATTTCCATGGACTCTGTCATGGGGGTTTACTTTCGGCACTTTTATTCTTCTGGGGTCGTGTCCGTTTGCAGGGCTCAGCCTACGGACACGCCTCCTACTGTCTTCCATGGACCGTGTAAGCCTTAGGTGTGATTCAGCATGCCCTCATGCATATGCATGACATGCTGATGTCACACCGTTTAACTGCAGCCTCCGTGTAAGCCTTGTAACTCTTACACGGAGGCTTCATGAATCCTGCCCATTGTCTTTCATTGTTTCATCTACAAATAAAGTGCCTGTTGCCCTTATTAATTTATTTGATTTATTTATTTCCAGTTTGATTACCAGGGAGGTTCATTGGGCCCAGAGACCCCATTTTCAGTGAAGGCCCGGGGAGAAAAGCTCCATGAAACAGATTACAGTAAAGATAGCAGTCCAATAAAAATAAAAGTACAAGTACAAATACATATCAAATAATATGGTAAAACAAGTCTTGCTGACTGTAAAGCTGTGCTCAACCACAAACCAAGTAGTATGAACATAAATGTAGAACACAGCACCACCACAAACCATTAAAAAGCAGATGGCAAAGAGTCATTTAAAATACAAATAGACTTTTATTTGAACACAGGTGAGCGCTTTCGCAATAAATCACTTCTTCAGACCATACAAAACATTAGCAGCATCTCAAAAATTTAAAATTCAATCAATTACATATCTACCAATAAAAACATTCAAGTACAATAACCATAAAAATTTAAAGGCACAGCTTTCTTTTAAGACAAAAGCCATAAAAGACTATTGTCTAACAGTATACTTATTTAAGAAGCTTTCTTTCTTTCAGAACTGACTTAAGAGGTACTGATTCATTCAACCCTGCACCTCTATGTGCTGATAGATTAAGAATCTATTGTAATTCTTTCCCTTCTGTGGCATTAGTTATATCACCCAGCCTAAAACGTTCATAAATTACTTCTACTGCCATAAACTTAAACCAATTGTTAATGCCTTTCTCTAGTATATATTTAGCTAAGGCACTATAACTATGGCCCTTATTTGCACAATAATAATGGTCTCTAATTTACCACAGATAGAGGTACAAAAACTAGTTGTTCCAATACTAGGTTGTTATACTTTACTTGTATCAGGGAAATAAAGGTGTCTTTTCAACGATTTTTTATTTTTATAAACAAAATTTGGGGCTGCACTAACAAACTCACATAGAATAGGGTCAGAAGATAAAATATGCCAATTTTTTTGTAATAATATTTTTTTTATCTATGCTGTCAGTAATAAAAGTCATACAATAAGCTGCATTGCTATAACTATTATTATGGGCAGTCTTTCTTATGTTTTCTTTATGTGAAAAAACGGGCATCCACAACTCTGTATATCTAACTTGACCCTTTCACATGCTTTACTAATTTCAAAAGGTTTATAACCATGTTCTATAAATTCTATACTAGTGGAACACATAGTTGTTTCAAATTCTTGTTCCTGGTTATGGAGCCTAGAAACTCTTAAAAGTTGACCTCTTACCACATTTTCAAAAATATATCAAATAATACAAAGCGTGAGCAATACTGCCCGTAGTGGAAAATATTGTGCAGATACATTTTAACAAATTCACACAGTTAAAGTCAAAAGTCAAAAGCTATTTACAATATTTACTGAGTGTGAGAGATCATATGGGAATTAGCTATAGAAGGTTATAGCCAGCTATAAGATGCTTAGGCACTCAGGAAGATACCCTCCCAGGGGCTTTTGTTAAGGGGTTGCAGGTAGGGAGAATGCAGCTACATTTCCATTTGGAGGAGAGGTAGGTGTAAAGCTGAGTTTTGAAGTTGCTTGTATTTGGCATTGTCCTTAGAGTGGAATGGAGAGAGTTCAATTTCTTACCTAAGGAGAAGGAGAGGAGAAGTTGTCCAGCAGGACGTTTAGGTTTGCGGACAGTAATTAAGTTTTGGTGTTGAAATCTGAGAGTTCTATTTGGGGTGTATGGGGGAAGGATGTTCATTAGAACAGGGCATTTGGTTGGATTAGATATTAATCTATTTGCTGTAGTGAGCTGGAGGAAGTCCAGATAATTTGTGAATTCTAACCAGTTGAGGGATTTGAGGCCAATACAGTGATGAGTGCAATGTTTGGCTTTGTTGGCAAATTTAGAAATTTTGTTATAACAGCTTTCAAGTTTGGAAGTGATGGAAGAGGATAGGTTGGTTAGTTAGTGGGGCACCATACAGAAGGGAGGGGAAGGAGGTAAGAGGAGGCCAGAGTATGCCTGGTAAAAGTAGAGAGGAAGTGGTTGTTCTTGTATAGTGTACCTATTTTCTGGTGGGTTTTCTCTATATTTTGTTATTATGGATGTTGAACTTGAGGCGTTCATCTATAGTTACACTGAGTAGTCTGGCAAAGGGAACAACTTCAATTGGGGAGTTGCTTTGGCTAGGGACTTGAAAGGAATTTTTATCAAAAGAGAAAGATTTTGTGGGTGTGAATAGTAGTATTTTAGATTTGTTAGCATTGAAAGAAAGGTGATTTTGGTGCATCTAGATCTCAGTAGTTGAAAAGGTAGTCTGAGTTTTAGATAGGAATTCAGGGAGGTTAGAGGCAGAGCAGTCAAGTGTAGAGTTATCTGCATATTGGATGACTTTGGCATTAGGAATAGCAGAGTGAAAGTTATTGATAAAGATATTAAACAACAATGGACCGAGGATGGACCCCTGTGGTACTTCGGTAGGGGTGGGTAAGAAAGCAAGATGCCTTTTTTTCCATTTCACAGCCTGAAATCTATCTGACAGATAGCTTGAGAACCAAGAAAAAGTGTTTTGGGAGAGATTTAGGTTTGAGAGCTGACTTAGAAGGTGCTTAACGAAAAAGTATTGAATGCTTTAGAGAGATCTAGGAGCACTGTGGATACTAAGTTCTAAGACTCTCGGGTTTGATTGACAGTTTCTAAGAATGCAAGTAGAGCTGTTTTGGTGCTATGTCCTGGTTGGAAGCCATGTTGGGTAGGGGTAAGAAGTTGTATTTTAGTCAGAAAAGGCATACATTGGATGTGGATGCATTTTTCTAGGATTTTGGAGATTGGAGAGAGAAGAGTTATAGGGCAGAAGTTTGAAATGTTAGTGGTTTTGGCTCCCTTGTGGAGAGGAAGAATAAAGGTGGAATGTCAGAGTTTAGGGATATGGGATTCCTTTATTGATCTGTTAATTAGGATACTAATCGGGAGAGCTATACCATCGGCAGCAAACTTGAGAAAGGAAGAGGGGATATTGTCAGGTGCATTGGAGCAGGGTTTAAGTTTGGATAGAAGTATTTTTATGTAGTTTGTGGAGACAGGTTTAAGCTCAAACATAGGGGGGAAGTTATTTGGGGACTTAGATGAGGTGGAATGTTGGAGAGATGGGTCATTGTTGGGAAAAGTTTTCATTAGGTTGGCTATTGACTCTGTAAAGAAAGAGTTGAATAGTGAGAATAATTTGAGGTCAGATTAACTTGGGTCTAGACAGGGGTTATTTTTGGAGCCTAGGTTGAGCAGTGAGTTTAAGGAGTTCCACAAAAGCCTAGGATTTTGGGGATGGTTGGACTAGAGGTTAGTGTAGTACGATTTTTTTATCTTTGAAGATTTGTTGTTTTGCAAGGTTACAAAGCTGTGCATATTGGAGAAGGGTTTTGGGAAGTTTATTCTTTTGGTAAACCTTCCAGGATTTGTCTCTTTGATGCATAATTTGCTTTGTTTCTTTGGTTAGCCAAGGGCTAATTACAGTTTTTATTCTTTTTTTCCTTGGTGGAGCTGGGGAATTTAGAGCACCTAGGAAAGTAGACTTAAAGTGGTCTATGGCTTTATCGAGTGGAAAGGTGTTTAGAATGTTCCAATTCATTTATTTGAATAGTAGAATATAATAAGTATTAATAGGGCTAAAACAGAGCAGTAGTAAATTAATAGAACAGTTACAATACCTTTGGCTTGTATTAAAAGATAGGCAGTGGTTGAACAATGCTCCCTAGTTTCCTACCTAAGTACAATGGTAAGCTATGAGCACTCAGAGAAGGAAGAAAGAACCCAAGGAGATACAATCCATGGTAGACTGCTAGCAAATGCAAGCAGGGTTAATATACAACAGTGGTAGGTATAGGATATATTTTTAGTTTACAATAGGGTACCTACACGTTTAAAATTAGTTTTTGGGGAGACAGAGTGGTTACAGAAGCACTGCAGGATCCCCTTCGGATGAACTTTACAACAATAGCAATAAGAATCACAAACAAAAACAATACCAGGTAGTACTTACATGTGAGCACACTACTGGGGATACCTATGAAGCAAGGTAGAAAAGCTAAGTCAAAAGGTAGTACCTTTCTACATCAGGTTTTTTGATACCTCTGTAATTAGGCAGGAGTGGGCGGGGAGTTGTGCAGGTTCAAGGTGGGGGAGGGGTTAGACAGAAAGTAATGCAAGATTGTGAGTCAGGAAAAACTGGACTAGACCAGCTGCTAAAAAGAAAACAGGAAAACCAAATTAAGTCAATTCCAGGTCAGTGTAGTGCAATATCTTTCTAATAGCTACAAATCTTATGCTACTAATCTAGTACAGTGTGGTGAAAAGGACCACTACTTCTACAGGGAAAAACAATTGAAGTATGGGCTGCAGATACATAGGGATAACTTTTTCCAAGAGAAAGTAGTTTTAAGTAACCGACCTAGGAGTACACTAGGAAGAGAAAAATGGGAGGGGGGGGGCAGTAGTGTGCATGAGTACAGTGAAAGGGGAAAGAGTCTTCAGTTTAGATGACAGATTAAATACAACTCTAACATACACTAGTGTAGCTGAAAACAATTTATTGTTCCACCGATGAAGGGTCTCATAGAGCAGGGCAACGAGCTAGCCTTGGGTTCATTGGAGGTTGGCCAAGTCACAGGATGAAACCTTTGCTGTACCTTAGGAACAAGATGTTGCATTAAAAAATAATAAGCTGGTAATATTGCAATATGGAATGGATGGCAAATTGATTACAGGTTCAAGGTTACTAGGTATCTCCTCCAAAGAAGAACATTGTCAGGACTGCAGCATCCACTCCCTTTAAAATAAAACACAGTATAGTATCAGCAATCCATCTACATATGGTGGGAGTAGAAACCACAGCCTTCTGTATCAAAAGAAAGTATACTACCTGTTGTGCTACTAACAATGCTTTTCAAAACTTTAGCCCAAAAGTGACATCATTTGCCAAACAACAGTTACACATTGCAAACAGATTGTCATAAGCAGCACTAAACTTCTCTTCCTATAAAGCTCTCAGCGCCTTGTAAAATGCATTTGACATTCAACTATATCTAGCAACTTTGCAGCACAAGAAATCTGGAAAAAGCCAAAATTTATGGGAGGGGGGAACAACGGCCCAGAATCAGGGACACATTTTAAACATTGCTTGCATAATCTTAGAAAGTTGATAGAGTAAAATGTTTTGTGTTACCATGCCTTTCTTGAAAGATAGGAAGATGGAAACTTAAATGGCTATCATTATGTAGTGAATTCCATCCTCATTGATGTGTCAGAAAACCACACATTTTAAGAGGATCAGCTTTGAATCACAAGTGGTGGTCATGGTAGGGAATTCAGGCTCTTGTTCCTAAGGTACAGTGTTTGAGTCTGAGTAACCCTAACTACCAGGTATCCCTAACTTACACACACACACACACACACACACACACACACACACACACACACATTCAGCAATACAGATCCACACACACCAACATATTCAGCAATACAGATCCACAAACACCAACACATTCAGCAATACAGATCCACACACACAAATACATTCAGCAATACAGATCCACACACACACACACACACACACACACACACACACACACACACACACACACACACACACACACACACACACACACACACACACATTCAGCAATACAGATACACATGTGAGGCAGAGCACCTCGCTGGCCTTGTTCAAGAGAAATCTTGACCAATGGATGGGAGATCGCAGATATACCCCAGGGATTACCTCAGTGTCACTGCTCAACAGAGGCACAGCAAAATAATGGGTATAGTTCCCCATACTAAAGGGGTGGCGTAAGCCACAAAACGATGGGCTAGGCTTGTAAATGCCCTCGGGCAGATAGCCTAGTATGAACCTATGAACCTATGAACCTATGAACACACACATTCAGCAATACAGATGCGCACACACACACACACACACACACACACACACACACACACACACACATTCAGCAATACAGATCCATACACACATTCAGCAATACAGATACACACACACATTCAGCAATACAGATGCACACACACACACACACACACACACACACACACACACACACACACACACACACACAGCAACACAGATCCACACTGCAGTCGAACATTACTATATTCAGCAGTTCATTCAGTAATACATATGCCACTGGATTCTCCCTCACAATCCAGTTGCAAATCTCTATCTTTGCAAAGTTCCTTTGGTGTACTCACAAACTCTTTTCATGTCCAGTATAAACAGTGATCACCTCAGCGATCTCCTCCTCGGTCAAGTTTCATGCCTGGACACACAAACCCTCATCTCAGTTCACATGTTCACTGTTGAAGGTAAAAGTCTTCCATAAAATGCCTTCTGATGAATACTAACTGAGAATCTACTCAGTTCGCAAGTATTGATAGTATGACTAGTAAATGTATCCAAATCAAATTTTAAAATGAATGCATCGAAGATGGTATCATACTTCTGGAGGACATTGGGGATTTGTAACAGATAATTCAGTTTGCTGAAAATTATTGGGTAGTTGTATGGAGTACCTTTCATTTAAACAAAGCTATTGGTTAATGCACATACTTTCTAGAACTTACATGGATGTGAACAGATGAGATTCCAAAATATTGAATGACTATCAAACAATAATGCCCAACAGGGCGCATGTTATTGTGGAAACAATGATTATCCCTTTACAAATGTGTGGACAATCAACTGAGCCTAGAATCTACAGACCAATTAGTTTGACTAGTCTAATATGCAAAGCAGAAATGATCATGAAAGACATTGGTAACCTACATGCATTGCTCCTATCCCAGTTTGATTTTGTAAAAGGAAGGTCATGCCGACTGAGCTAACAAAGAGTGGTTGCTTGTTCCAGCTTTTGACTACAGAATAGGTAAAGATACTTTGACCAGATGATTTATTGGGTTTAAAGAGTGAGAGGAGTTGTTTGTTTTCTTATCTTACTTGTCTATTAGAGAGATAGGAGTAGTGGCTAGAGCTAAGGGTAGGGCAAGCTGTGGATATGTACATGATTTTGTGAGTTATTACAAGTTGAAGGTAATTTAGGTGCTACAGTAGTTTTTCAGATGTCACACTGGGGTCACAATCCCAATCATGCATGTGCCTTGTGCTTCACAGGTACTCAAGTGAGTGCACAATGTTGAATGAGCATTGCGGTGCAACCACATTCATTCTAAATAGGATCATTAGTATAATGGCTTGAAGCTGAGTGATAAAAGCAAATGCGCCCAGTAGGCCTCTCATCCTGCTATGGACGTTTGCTGCTGAGCAACTTGTAGAGTGACGTTTTAGGGACACCATGAAGATATGTGCAGTTTCACACAATTCACCTCAGGTAAATGAGTGAGCAGTGGTGCTTGTATTATTTTAATGACTTGTACATCTATTGTGTGTGCATGCCATCTGTTGAACTACTTGAAACTGTGTTGGGGTAAGAGATTGAGCTACTGGGTGTAAATGACTACATGTGAATTATATCTGGGGTAATATGAAAAATGACAGGGGTTCAGGAATGGAAGATTTTTATGCATGAATGTGTGTGTGTGTGTGTGTGTGTGTGTGTGTGTGTGTGTGTGTGTGTGTGTGTGTGTGTGTGTGAGTGTGTGTGTGTGTGTGTGTGTGTGTGTGTGTGTGTGTGTGTGTGTGTGTGTGTGTGTGTGTTTTTGTGTGTGTGCGTGCAATGTATCCTACCCACTGCTGATCTCCATTATATGTGAAGTGTTCTGTTTGATTCTGTGTATCTAATATATGTTGTCCTGTATGCTGTGGTGTCCTTTATGGGAGCATTACAGTTGTCCAGTAGACATTATTCCTTGTGAGATATTTAAGTAGTATTATCAGCTGAGAAGATATTGTTTGTACATTTTCTCTTGAGTAAAGTGGTGGACTTGTAACATATGTTTACAAGAAATGTGATAGTAGTGTAGCTTGTAGTCCAAGGTCCTCCATTGTTTGCTGGCATGAGTGGCGTGGCCATGTCTTACTTAGAATGACCTCCTTTGGTAAACTGTGGCTGTGTATTATTGTAGTTAGAGGGTGGGGGCAGAATGAAATTACCATTGCCTATGTTAGCTTGCCTTATAATGCTACACTCAGGTTGGCAGGAAACACATATTATATTTTGCTTTAGGGTGTACTTTATGTGGGGAACATCAAAAAAATTTGTAGCATTTATGAGCTTCATCTCAGTGCAGTTGTACCATGGTGCTGTATTTTTGAAATGGGATTGTGAAGAGGGCCCTTCATGCCAATTAATGTAGGAATTCTTATGCGGGTAATACTAAAGGATCACAGTAACATACAGAAGAATAATGGATGTAGGCCTTGGCCTACTGTTGTGTTGCACACACAGTAATGTCATAGCACATTTGTGTATGCTGTCAGAATGGACATACTGTAGCTAAAATTCACAATATATGTCATTGTCAAAATGATTGTTATACACTGGTAAGCAATTGCATTGCTAGGTCTTTAGCACTTTTGTAGTTCAGTGGATAGACAAAATTCATTTCACAAGATGTTAACTCATCCGTAGTGTAGTTAGCTGTAGCACTCATACTGATAGCTAACAGAAACCGAACACTTGTCCTGCTCAAGATATCCCTCTATTTCTGCACCGCTGCCTTTGCAGTGTAATGTGGTCTTCTGCCATGTATCACTGCAACACCCTGAACCATAGCATATCTTCTGCTATCACTAAGATGACAGCCATATGGTTGGCCTGTGTTCCATTGTCTGTGATAAGTACCATACCATGTGAACACTATGCATATTCATGGGTTGCTGAATTAGGAAGTATACGATGTATAACATGATGCCAGCTTACATCTATATTTCTTAGATATTACTGGTAGTCATGCTGAATGCCAAGAGACAAGCAATGGGTAAATTCTCCCTGGCCAAGAATAGCATCGTGCTACAGGCTCCCTATAAGCATGATCAGTAGATGATCTGAAATATGTGATCAGATGCTGAATTCAGTGAGCATGTCTGGTGGGACCTTTTATGGGAAATCATTAGAAATCACTGTGGTAAGTGATCAAAATAGAAAATACAAGCAGGTCTGAGTGAAGGTCACTGACAAAACTGTACATCCATGTTGCAAAGCAGATGACACAGGAGATGAAGGCCATAGTTGGTGTTTTACTGGCACAGCCATCATTGATGGACACTGAGAATTTCTTTACATCTTGAAGATTAGATAGCTCAGTTATCTATGGTGGAGTATTGCGCTTGCTAGTGGGACTGTAAAGAGAACCTTGGATATCTGTCAGTGATGCCCTTTCATGGGAATGCTATAAAGTGTGGGACTTTTAATACTACCTATCTGACTCAGGGTCAAACAAGTAACAAGCATGTCTTCTTTGATGCTACAGGCAGATGAGGAATGCAGTCATACAATCAGTAACCTCAAGGTATGTTAATTTTCCATTACACCTACACTGGGTTATGGATTTCTGTGTTAATATTGTTCATATATTTTAGTATGCTAATGTGTTTTCACAGGAATTGCATTGTCAGTTGTAGATACATGGCACAGCTACCTTTCCAGATGTCCTATGCTTGTCCATTAGAATGCAGCACACTTGCTATACCTTTGTTCCTATTCCCCCACGTTTGGCCTTTATTGCAATGTGAGTACAGTTTGTGTCTCTCTGTAATTCAGGGAAATGGGCAATGTCATAAAATATCTGCACTGTGTTGCTTCTGTCCACTGTAGTAAATGAGAAACATATCCATCGACCTGCTATAGCATAGTAACTAGGGGTCAGTGTACTATCCTTGAGGCAGGCTCCAGGGATACACCCATGATGTCCCCTGTTAGTCACCAAGAGGTCCCTGTAGTCAAAATTGTCAAACCTACAAATACATTGGTGTACACAGAGATAGGCACCCTATGCATCCCCTGAGCCTGCAAATGAGGTATCACATCTCAATCAGCTCCTGAATGTTACCTATATCCACATGTTAAAAGTCCACTGTTTTTTTGTAATGGAGGACATAGTATATTAGGCATTGACTGATTACTTGGCAGTACCTCAGCTGATGAAACGTTCAACTATGAGTACCAACTAAAAGACAAGCTTATGGCATTTACAAATATACTAAAGTGGTAGCTGCCCCATCCATGTGTTCACGGTCTACCATAAGTCCATTTTTTTACTGTGATTAGCAACTCTAGTGGTCTTGTCTCATTGTGCCAGCAGATACATTTCTGAATTGTGCTTCATATTGCTTAACTTTATCTGCATTCGCCAGTACCTTCAGTTGAATAATGTTTCTCATTTCCATTAAATTGGATGGTAATTTGCACTACAGGGTAATCCCAATATTTTATGGTACAGTGTAAAATTGCTACTGTGTCTCTGAATTACCCACTGCCTCTGCATGGTTGCTTTGTCATGCAAATTTGCTTACTGCAATTAACTAAATGTTTCCTGAATACCATAGTATGTAATTATATTTATTTTATCTTATTTATTTATTAAGTTAGTTATTTAGCATTTGTTCTCCAGGTAAGTGGGCTGATCTGAGACATTTTTAGCAATGACAGGAGCCAAAAGGCAAGTGCAAATAAAAACGAACATATTACAATAGTATTAGTTCACACACAAGTACATAAAATAATATTGATAATATAAAAGTACAGCACAACTAAATGGTGTGCAGAGTAGTATTAAGATCACATGTCACAGTTGCTTCCTTAAAAAAGCCCGTAATTCTAAACTTATCGAACCATAAAAAAAAGTCATGATTATACGCAGTGTCAGCTAGAATTTAATTTAAGGTGCTAAGTTTTGAAAACTAGTGCCACTGGCATAAACGTATACGATCAAAAAACATACAAAGCCATCCTGAGCAAATAACTGACCCCACATGATTGTGCTACATCCAATACAAATGCCAGTAGTATCCAAAAAAAGGTTAAGCACTTTCATCTCAAGCTGTAAGACAAATGAAGTCTCTTACAGCTTGAGATGAAAGAGCTTAACCTTTTGTATGTTTTATGTCAATAAATAGTTTTACTTGCCTTCTTGATTTTGGATTTTTAGGCTACTACTGGCATTTGTATTAGATGTAGCACAGTCGTGTGGGGTCGTTACTTGCTCAGGATGGCTTTTTATGTTTTTAGATAGTTTTGTTTGAGCCATCTTTTTTGACACACTACTTTTTGCATTACATAAAAGTATACAGTAAAAAAAAAAAAACCCTCCAAGAGTATACCAACTGAAAAGAACTGTTTATTAGATGGGTTAGTTGCTTTTGGCCTATGTTTTTACATGAATTTCATCAGGACATATAATTAATCAAACACTGTTTGATTAAATATCTTCTAAATTTTTATGTGATTCAACAAAAATGTCAACATTTAACTGTAATATGTTACAAGAACACGTAGACCACCCACTATATGATGTGAATGTTAGTTTGTACTGAATGAATAAAATCGTAAGTTAGAAGAAACCAGAAACAAATTTATTGGTGCAGAGTACCATTTATAATATCATATTATTTATTTATTTCCAGTGTGTTTTATTCCTGTGATGAAAGGTACTATAAATGATAGTGTGATGTCCCACCTCTGTGCCAGTGATCAAGAAGTCTCATTCCTCATCATGGACACTGATGAGGGATGTTCAGCTGGAACAAAAATTGGTACAAACAGTATTTCCAGATGCAGCTCTCTGCACCAAGCACACTTTCCCTTAAGAGCACACAGGGAGCACACTCAGTCCGGGAGCTGGGATTCTCTCTCTCTCTCTCTCTCTCTCTCTCTCTCTCTCTCTCTCTCTCTCTTGCTGTCTCTTCCAGGACCTCAGTAAGACTCCCCACTGTCACAGCTGTAGAGCTGAGTCCTAACCCAAGTGTTCCAAGCCAAGTCCTCCACCACCCTCTATGTGAAACCAGTGTCTGTGTCCCTGCTCCAAGTAGCTGATACACACACTCTTTGAGATTTGATTTTCACACATATACACTGTGGAAAGGCTGGTACAGATTTACTAGTTCTGCTACTTTTGCCCAGACTATAAGGTAGTTACACTGCCACCATACAGCTACTCTTACAAGGATACCCAATTATAAAGAGTAAAATTAATACTAATACAAATGGTAGTGTTTGATCAATGCAGCAAACCTTTCAAGAGAAGCCACAGTATCACCAAATAAATACAAGTACTCCCAAAGGTTAAAATATTCTCTAAAAGACTAGCCAGAATGAAAAGTTTACAAATATTTAATAATAAATAATAAAAGAACATGAAAAGACTAACTCCTGGATTCTCAAAAGCTTGCACAAAGTGAAAGATCAGTGCAGGAGCTCAAGCAGGCAATATGTCTGCCATGCGATCCAGGAACAGCCTGCAGGGGTGTGCACGAGCGCTCCTGCACTAATCCTGCACAGACAAAGCTCTTGTATGCAAATCACCCCATTTGCAGGAGAAATCTATGCAAATGAGGTGATTTTGCAATCCAGGAAGCTTGCAACCATCCATGCAAGACTACTGCTATCTGTAGAAATGTACTATGTTAGTAACCGAGTACATTTCTGCAAAATCAAAAATGGAGCTGTGTCAGCTCCAGATAAAGGCTGCATATCATGTAGTAAGCATGCCAATGGCCAAGTATAAGGCCATTGGCATTGTAAACATACAAAAGTACAAAAAATCAACTTTTATTTTATGTTTTCAGCCAATCTCAACTGTTTAAGCATAGGGCAACGGTGTGCAAATGGGATCGGGGGAAAATAACAAAATGAACCTAAATTAAGCATTCTAACGAAAATCAGTATTCTGCCATGCAAGTCAATGGCAGGCAGAAGACAACATGGCCAGTGAGTACTGGTTGCTAAGGTGGGAGGCTCCATGTGAGATATGTAACTATGCATTAGCAGGCAATCCTATGCAAATGACAGAAAGGATGGTGAATCCCAGTTTTCCCCAGCATGTGAGTCAGGTCCCAACAGTGTAAGAATAGGAATAGCCTGGTGCAAGCCTAGGAGTTAGGTGACATCATGGGGGGGTGTCAGGCATACTGTAAGTGGATTGGAGCCCTGTGTCTTGGGTTTGCTCCTAGCTTAGCACAGCTAAGGGGTGTGTCTAAACCTGCCCAGCACTCTTTACAAAGTCTAAGCAGGTGTGCGTGCCACGCACCAGGTATTACAAGAAGAAAAAAGAAGTTAAACCAGAAAATAGCAGCAGTCTGCATATTTGAGCACTCTGTTTGTGCAGCGCACACACAGACTTAAACAGGAAGGCAATGGGAAGGGAAAACAGCAGTAGGAAGGTAATCAAGGAGAACTAGTTTAGCTGGCAGGTGAAATGTATCAGAATCAGCCAATTACACAGGCAGCAGATTAGCCCAGCCCAGAACACTACTATAAACTAAGCAAACACCTTTCCCTCTGATTTTTCCCACACTCTACACCACCGGTGTAAACAAGCGGAAACTTTTAACACAACAGCAAAATGATAGGGGCTGCAATAGTTATCATACAAGTTGTGGAAGAGGCTGAGGGTGGTGAGGATGTGAATGCTGTCGACCAACCCACAGTGAAGAGATGGAGAAGAGTGAACAGACCCAAGGTAACCTACCAGGGGCAACATGAGCTGGAGATAGTAGAGCGCTATAAGGTAGACAGTGACCTCCTGCAGAAAATTGTTGAGCTGTGCCGGCCACGCCTCACACATAGAACTAACAGTGGGGAACCCATCCCAGTGGATAGCAAGGTATGTGTAGGCCTAAGAATACTAGCTACAAGTACCTTCTAAAGGCCAACTGGGGATATAATGGGGATTTCACAGCCATCAGCATCCAGGGTACTCCACCAGTTCCTGGATGCCATGTCAGCACATGTCGGTGAACACGTATATTTCCCCAACACCCGTGAGGCATTGGCCAGTACTATGCATCTGCTCCACCAAATAGCAGAATGCCCTGAGGTAGTGGGTGCTATAGACTGCATGCACATATGCATCAAAGCACCACCTGGTGAGCGGGGTAGGGTCTACATCAACCACAAGGGCTTCCCCTCCATCAACTGCTAGGTCATGTGCGATGCCCAGGGCATAACAATGAATGTGTGTGCTGGCTGCCCAGAATGCTATCATGATTCCCACATCTGGCATCTGACGCAGCTGTACCAGAGATTTGCCAATGAGGACATCCCTCATGGTCACCTAGTGGGGGATGCTGGATATGCACTGGAGCTGTGACTGATGACACCCATCAGAAATGCACACACACCCAAACAAGAACTCCATGATGAGGCACACGCACAGACCAGAATTATAGTAGAGCATGTGTTTTGGATGGTCAAGTCATGGTTCCAGTGCCTGGACACATCCGGTGGAGCCTTTCAGTACTCACCAGCTACATGTACCCAAATTGTCCTTGTATGTGCCATGCTACACAAAATGATCCTGCGGAAACAGCTGCAGCAGGCACAGCACGGGGCAGGGCCACACAGCCCCCCACCATTGCCAAGGCCTGCACAGGCACAGAGTGACTTGGAGGAGGAACAACTTGAGCCTGCCCCAGTAAGCAGAAGGAGGTGTTCCCAGTATGCCCTGGCCTTGGCAAAGTGGCAATGCATAGCACATTCACTGACACAGGAGGGAACCAGGGAATAACACCTCTCTCCAACTCTTACATACAGTAAAAGGGATGACAAACATTACACTACCTGTGCCTAACTATGTGTAGGGAGTGCACTATGTGCATCTGACATAGGCAGCCCTGCAGCACCACGCTCAATACTGGGACACCCACAAGGTAAGTGACTCACACATGCCAGTCAGGGGGGGGTCACATACCCAACAACAGTCACAGTCAGCAGAACAGGTGTAAACAAACACAAACAAAGGCTGTGCTATGGTCTCTGAATGAGGCTTATGTGTAACCTCCCCCCAGGCCTACACAGACAGACTACAGCAGGTCAGGCAGTGGGATGTCAGTTCTGAAGGGTAGGAAGTCAAAAACGAATATGTACGTAATTAAAAGCTAAGATCTGTAGTACACTGGTATGCCACTAGCCAGCATGATAGGTATGACTACAGACTGAAATGGAATACCTGACATACCAGTACAGTCCTAGCAAATGTGTACAAGTGTCAGGTGTGCCCCCCCATCTGACATAGAAATGTAGTCACAGTCACGTGTGCCCCACCCCCTATCCTGTGTAGAAACGTAGAAATAGTCAGGTGTTCCCCCCATCCCACGTAGAAATATAGTAACAGTCAGGTGTGACCCCCCCCAATCCTGTGTAGAAATGTAGAACTAGTCAGGTGTGCCCCCCCATCCTACGTAGAAATATAGTACCAGTCATGTGTGCCCCCAATCCTGTGTAGAAATGTAGAACTAGTCAGGTATGCCCCCCCATTCTATGTAGAAATATGCAACAGTCAGGTGTGCCCCCCAATCCTGTTTAGAAATGTAGAACTAGTCAGGTGTACCCCCCATCCTACGTAGAAATATAGTAATAGTCAGGCATGTCCCCCCCCCACAATCCTGTGTAGAAATGTAGAAATAGTCAGGTGTGCCCCCCCATCCAATACAGAAATGTAGTAACAGTTCATGCCAAATGATTGACAGATATCCTGCAGAGACAGCATGCTACCTGTAGGTGTACAACACAAAGGTCAGCACTTCAGTACAAACTACCTGGACTTAATCCGCACATTCAGTACAGAAGGCCATACTGGGCATGCCCACACACAGAGCAATGAAGGCAATGTCATTCAATAACATACTTAAAGGTCATACTGGGCATGCTCACACACTTAAACACATGAAGGCCATGTCTGCAAACACCAGTGGACCAAACATATCTGGCAGCCTCAGATGTTAGTGCAGACACTCCTCAGTATGCACCACAGATGCTTTGCACACAGAGTGGATAGGAATACAGGCATATATTTAAGGACAACGCACTATAATAAGCCAAAGGTAGACATACATAGATGTGTGAAAGAGGGTGGCTGTGACAAGGGATCTCCCACCCAGCACACAGCCAAAGGGTCACAACCACACAAGGGTCTGATGTCACACACTGCAGATACTAGCCAGCAGTATCTGTCAGCATTACAGAGTATGTGGTGCATATGCCAGTTGTGCAACATGACTGTTCAAGGAAGTAGTCATCTAGCAGCTGTATACACATACCTGTGGAATATGACCCAAGTTGTGGCCGCATGTGGCGTGTCAACCCCTAGATGAATTGGTTAAGGCCCATGCACACACACTGCCCTACCCATAGCCCCACTATGACCAGCCTGCTGAGGTCATCTGCTATGAAATACACCTTTGGGAGAGCTGTATCCCAGTAATTTCTGTAGCACATCTCATAAGTGTGATCTGCTATAGTGTGATAAAATAGTTAGGCAGGAGTTCAATTCCCAGACACTGCACATGTCTGTGTAGAGAGCAATGACTTTTTTAGGGTAGTCACACTCCTTACAATTCAAATGCTCATCTTTGGCAAGGCTGCTGATGTCATCCACCTAGAAATACACCTCTGGGAAGCTGCTACCCAGTAATATCTGTAGTAAGTCCTGCAACTGCATACTGCTGTAGTGTGTTAATTTAGATAGGTAGCTGTTCTTCTCCTAGACATAGCAAGTATGCATTTGTGTCTGTCTGTGTAGAGAACAATGCTTTTTAGGGACGTCACACTCCCTACAATTCAAATGCTCAACTTTGGCAAGGCTGCTGATGTCATCCATCTAAAAATACACCTCTGAGAAGGATGTAGCCTAGTAATCTCTGTAGCGTGTGTTATAACTACGTACTGCTGTAGTATAATATAGGGGTTTGTGGATGTTTTGTGTGTGTTTCAATGTTTGTGTGGGGAGCAATGCATTTTAGGCTCGTCACACTCTACATTTCCAGTGGCCTACTTTGGCAGTCTTGCTGATGTCATCCAATGTGAAATACATCTTTGGGGAATGAGGACAACAGTAATCCCTGTGGTGTGTCCTATAACAGCTCCATGCTGTAGTGTGATATAGACCCCCTCTTTGGAGTTCTATACCCACACATGTTGGTGGTGGATATTTTGTATGTGTTTCAATGTCTTTGTGGCGAGCAATGCATTTTAGGCTAGTAACACTCAGTACATTTCCAATGGCCTACTTTGGCAGTCCTGCTGATGTCATCCAATGTGAAATACAAAGTATTTTCTCCTGATTTTTTAAGTTTTACTGCTTTGGCACCTACTTTTTGTCATTTGCTGGCTTGCTAAAGTTTATATCTGTAACAGTAACAGTACTTGGAACACATCTACAGCCTGTTTACTGCATTTCCTGTGTTGCACTTAATTTAAAATAATTTTTTTCTCTAAAAATTGCATTTTACCTGATTTTGGCCTAGCACTTAAGTGTGGGGTCATTTATTGTACTGTTGTGATTATTTTGCTGCTTGTGTATCTCTGCTACATTTAAACTACAACAAAAAGAAGAAAAAAACAAAAAAAAATCTTGCTTTTTTTCCCACTTTCTGAAAGTTAAGAAAGTTCAGTTACAGATTTGCTGTTCTGAACTGTTTGGAAGTTTCTAGAAGGCCAGTGCTTGCTTGGGCTAAAGGGAAGTCTCTGTGTTCACCAGTGGGAGTGGTTAAAACTGAACAGCCTGCCTGTCCCTGGAGGAGTGGTTACTACCTAGAAGCTGTAGTTTTATTGGCCATTTTGGGTCAATTCTAAACTCCTTGATCTGTCTCTCTTAAAACCCAGCTGCCTCATGGATTTGGCATCTTTTCAGGCTTGCTAGCTGTTGCTGAAGCACCTACCAAAGAGAGAAAACGCTGAGCGAAGAAAAGGAGCCACTTTTATGATTTTAAGTATTTTCTTCTGCTTTTTTGTTAAGTTTTACTCCTTTGCCTCCTACTTTTTGGCATTTTCCGGCTTGCTAAAGTTTATATCTGTAACAGTAACAGTACTTGGAACACATCCAGAGCCTGTTTACTGCATTTCCTGTGTTGCACTTAATTTAAAATCTTTTTTTTTTCTCTAAAAACTGCATTTTACCTGATTTTGGCCTAGCAGTCAAGTGTGGGGTCATTTATTGCACTGTTGTAATTATTTTGCTGCTTGTGTATCTCTGCTACCTTTAAACTACAACAAAAAGAAAAAAAAATCTTGCTTTTCTCCCACTTTCTGAAAGTTAAGAAAGTTCAGTTACAGATTTGCTGTTCTGAACTGTTTGGAAGTTTCTAGAAGGCCAGTGCTTGCTTGGGCTAAAGAGAAGTCTCTGTGTTCACCAGTGGGAGTGGTTAACACTGAACAGCCTGCCTGTCCCTGGAGGAGTGGTCACTACCTAGAAGCTGTAGTTTTATTAGCCATTTTGGGTCAATTCTAAACTCCTTGATCTGCCTCTCTTAAAACCCGGCTGCCTTGTGGTTTTGGCGTCTTTTCAGGCTTGCTAGTTGTTGCTGAAGCACCTACCAAGGGGAGAAAATGCTGAGAGAAGAAAAGGAGCCACTTTTGTGATTTTAAGTATTTTCTTTTGTGATTTTAAGTATTTTCTTCTGATGTTTTGTTAAGTTTTACTGCTTTGCCGCCTACTTTTTTGCATTTTCCGGCTTGCTAAAGTTTATATCTGTAACAGTAACAGTACTTGGAACACATCTAGAGCCTGTTTACTGTATTTCCTGTGTTGCACTTAATTTAAAATTGTTTTTTTCTCTAAAAACTGTATTTTACATGATTTTGGCCTAGCACTCAAGTGTGGGGTCATTTATTGCACTGTTGTGATTATATTGCTGCATGTGTATCTCTGCTACCTTTAAACTACAACAAAAAGAAAACAAAAAATCTTGCTTTTTTCCCACTTTCTGAAAGTTAAAGTTCAGTTACAGATTTGCTGTTCTGAACTGTTTGGAAGTTTCTAGAATGCCAGTGCTTGCTTGGGCTAAAGGGAAGTCTCTGTGTTCACCAGTGGGAGTGGTTAACACTGAACAGCCTGCCTGTCCCTGGAGGAGTGGTTACTACCTAGAAGCTGTAGTTTTATTGGCCATTTTGGGTCAATTCTAAACTCCTTGATCTCTCTCTCTCTTAAAACCCTACAACTCTCTTTTTGTGCGGTTTTGCACACTGAGCAGCGTCGGGCAGCACCACCTAAACAGGTTTAAACTATTCCAGGCTCCACAAAGTCTGGTCTTCACTTTTCCCTTAGAACTGTTCAAACTCTCAAAGTAATCACTCTATTCTCTTTCTTAAGCCCTGCACTTGCTCAGCTCTTATAAGGAAACACTAACTAACTAAAGCACTACACCCTCCTTGACTTCTCATAAGTATTAGGCTCCCGATTGGTCTTTCCCGATCAAGTGAAAAATCAGTTCCCTTCCCTAATCTGATCAGTAAAAAAACAGTTCCCTATACTAATCTGGTATGTCCAAGGGACAGTTTCAAGGTTACTCTCCAGTCCAGCTGGTGAATCTGGGAATTTTTAGGCAATGTTACAATTGCCTTATGTACACAGGCAACCCTCTCTTCCTTCCAACAAACTCTAATACATGTGAGAGATGCAGTTACACAGCCAAACTGGAGGCAGAGCTTTCTCACCCAAGACTGGCACAGTCAGTCAGGAGGAAAAGGTAACCACCCACACCACAAATCCAGTCTCACACAAACCTATTGCATCTGCATACCCAACACATAAATACACAAAAACATACTCAGAGGCTCTAAATACAAATCTGCCTAAACAGCAAAGACCTCCTAAGCAGATATCCAAGCAACAGTCACCCCTCAACAATACCCATGAATCACATATCTTACAAAATCAGTGTGCCTCACAGTCACAGCCCTTAAGGCCAAACAACACACCAAATACACTTGTTATAGGGGACTCTATTGTCCAGCACACTGATGTCCCGCTCACCAGACTGAACAAGGACAAGGTCACTGTAAGCTGCCTGTCGGGTGCCAGGATCCGCCACATAACACAAGCACTCAGGTCACTCCAAAGCAAGTACAAGTATGACTCCGTCATTGTCCATGCTGGTGTGAATGACCTGAGATGTACCTCCCTGGACTACATGAAAAGAGACATAGAGGAGCTCTCTGACCATGTAGCCCAGGCTGGTATGACCCTGACCTTGAGTAGCATCTTGCCCTCACCAAGAATGATGCCACAGTATAAAGACAAAATGATCAGTTTCAACAATTGGCTAAAGTACTGGTGTCATTCAAAGGGGATTCAGTGTCTGTCAGCCTGGGATGACATGCTCGACAAGCCACGTTGCTTCGCTAGGGATGGCTTGCACCTGTCACCCTTAGGCTTTTGTATACTAGCCAAGGCTCTTGCCACCCCCATAGTGCCTTTTTAGGCAAGGCTCAAAGGACAAACCCACCTCCATAGACAACCCAAGGATAAAAAAACTAAAGGTAATGCTACTCAGTGCCAGAAGTCTAAACCTCAAGATGCACGCACTCGAGGCTCTCCTCAGTATGGAGAAAATCGATGTCTGTGCAGTAACAGAAACCTGGTTCAAGGCTCCTGAGAGCACCCCAGTACTACCAGGTTATAACTCATACCATACGTTTCGGGCCCAAAACTTGGACCGAAGCACAAAAGGAGGGGGGATTATCTATATTCATCAAAGATACCTACACCTCCAGGTTAGTGGCACTGCACGAAGCATCGGAAACCATCCATGTGCAACTAACAGCAGGCAAAACTGCCTTTCAGTTTGTAGCCTGCTACAGAACACCCTCCCTATTACAGGAACTCCACTTGGCATTCCTGAGAACACTGGAGAATATGAAGGTCTCTCCAAACACTATGTTATTGGGTGACTTCAACTACCCAAACATTGGCAGGGAAAACCACTCAAGCTCAAATACCCTCACCCAACGGTTTCTTGAATTTATAAACTCTAACACAATGGAACAACTGGTCACCACTCCCACAAGAGGGAACAACATATTGGACCTGGTCATCACCAACATGGGGACTCTATGTTCCACACCAGAGGTAAACCCCTCATTGGTAAGATCAGACCATAAACAAATTTCCCTGGACATCAATATCCTGTCCCCACCACTAGCCAAGGAAATCACTGTAAAGAATTTCTCAAAAGCCAACTTTGCACTTCTCAAGACTGAGGTGAAATCCTTCAAAGCTCCTGGGCCAGAGGATAATACAGCCCAATCCGCAGAATCCTTTACAAATGCATTCTATGAGCACCTGCAGGAATGCATGGATCATGCTATCCCAAATAAAACCAAGACTCACTCCTCCAAAAACAGGAGACCGGTCTGGTGGACCCCGGCCATAAATAAGCTATACAACAGAAGGAGGAAGCTACTACATGACAGAGCAAAATCCCAAAAAGGGAAGGCATTTCTGATCAGTATTAGCAAGAAACTTCAATCCCTCATAAAATCATCAAAGGCCAGTTTCGAAAGAAAAATTGCCCTAGACACTAAAAATAATAACAAGGCCTTCTTTAGTTATGACAAAAACATGGGCGGAAACTCCCAGATATGCTCTGAATTGTTGCATAACGGTACAAAATATACCGAACCTACAGACATAGCCAACATCCTGGCAGACAGATGCAGTGCAAACTCCCCCCCCCTCCCCCCCAAAGGAGCAAATGCCTATCCCAACTGAATGTAACTTCCCTGACATCACAGATGCACAGGTGAAAGCTGCCCTCTCCAAAGCAAAAAACAGCATCTATGGGACCGGACCGTGTCCCAGGCTGTGTCTTACACGAGCTCCAAGAAGAACTGAACCCTCACATTAAGTCACTGTTCAAACTTAGCCTTACTACAGGATGTGTACCCAAAGAATGGCGTACAGCTACAGTGGTCCCACTCCACAAATCTGGTGCCACAACGGACCCCGGAAACTATCGCCCCATAAGCCTGACTAGTCTGGTCTGTAAAGCTATGGAGCATATTATCATGGAACTCATAAACAAAGACATTGGGAGCCTCCAGACACTGGACCTTACCCAATTTGGCTTTGTTAAGGGCAGATCTTGCCTCTTAAACCTAGTTGATTTCTTTGAAACAGTTACCAAAGCCATAGATGAGGGCAAGGTAATCCACACAGCCTACCTGGACCTCACAAAAGACTTTGACACAATACCCAACTCGGGCATCATAAATAAGCTTACCAGCTTAAATAACAACCCCTATATCACAAGATGGGTTGCAAACTGGCTCAGAGATAGAACCCACATGGTCAGAATCACAAATGCCATGTCCGAATCCAAACCAGTTACAAATGGCATCCCACAGGGCTCAGTTCTGGGACCTCTCTTGTTCGGTATATACTTCTCTGAGGTTCAGGCCAACACGGGGGGATTATGGCTGACAATGTTCGCAGATGACTGCAAACTGGGGGCCATAATCGAATCTCCAGCTGACACAAGCATCCTCCAAAAGGGTCTCACAGAGACGGATGCTTGGTGCCAGAGCCGCGGCCTCAAGCTAAATGCTAAAAAGTGCATAGTCATCCCCTTTGGGAAAAACAAGGTGCCCACAAATTCCCACATAGGTGGTAATCCATTAAGTATGGAAGAAGTAATTAGAGATTTGGGGACCAACGTAGATAATAATCTCTCCTTTGATAATCACGTTGCCAAAGTGGTTAGAAAGACGTTCTATATAGCCCACCTTATTACGAAAAGGTTCGCATCTAGATCAAGAGAGGCCATTGTGCCCCTCTACTCATCACTCATCAGGCCCATAATTGAATACAATGCCCCTTTTGGAATGTATCTTATCCGACACCTGCAGCAACTGGAGAGACCCCAAAAGTACCTCAACAAGAGGATCATGGGCTACAAACAGATGTCCTATGCAGCACGACTAAAGAAACTCCAGCTCTACTCAGTTGCTTACCGCCTACTCAGAGGTGATCTATGCCTGATGTACAAAGCCATGTCAAACCCAGAATTAATGGACATGCTCCACCTCAAAAAATCCAAGTCCCTTAGAGCTACACACTCCAGCGACCTAAACCTCAGCACAAAAATAAATAGGACATGCTGGCGGGACAGATTCATTTCCCAGAGGCTCCCCTCACTCTGGAATAGAATCCCAATTCATGTTAGACATAGCCCCTTGCTGACCCTCTTCAAGCGAAATCTGGATGCGTGGATGGGAAATCGCAAATTCACCCCTGGGATCTCTTCTGTGTCCCTGCTAGACAGAGGCACAGTAAACTAATCTTAAAAGGGTACCTTCTGTGACCTACTTTACAGAGGCACAGTAGGCTAATCTAATAGGGAGGCGGAAGCCAAATACACTCTGGCTAGGCTTATAAATGCCCTAGGGCAGATAGCCTAGTATCTACCAATGAACCTATGAACCTATGAACCTTTGGGCAAAGTGTACTCCAGTAATCTCCATGGTGTACTGTAACTGTGTAGTGCTGCAGTGTAATAAACTAGTTAGTAATGGGTTCAACACCTAGACATGACAGGTGTGTCTTGGGCCCAATGTAGGGCAGATTTTGCAAACGTCTTTTATGGAGGCCCTATATCACAATTTTCACTGTAGAGGGATAATAGATGTGAAATAGCTGAGAGGCTGTGGTGCAAATCTATATCCATATCCATACATGTGACATCACGGCCAGGCAATCACAGTTAGCAACCCCAGTATTACCCAGACCACACTCTCAACCCATGTCACATACACACACACACACACACACACACACACACACACACACACACACACACACATGCTTTGGCAACAGCCAATATGTATGTAGTACACTGCATATTGGTGACTGATAGTAACTATGGAGTGATTGCAATGACCCACAAAGGGCATGGCACTCTGTCCATCTGTTCAATAAGCACATACATGCAGACAGTGCACCTTCCCCATGTTTCCCACTGGACACCTGCAACACCTGGGGTGCCATCACATGTGACCCACAAAGGACATACCATGCCTTAAAACATGCCCTGTATGGACAGATGCCACTGATGCCAGAGAATGCCATTAGCATGCTATCAGTGTAGGTGCAGGGTTAACCTGCTGTCCATTACCAGTTCCTGCCACAGGTTGCCAAGACTGGCACATCTGATGATACTCTGTGTACACAACATGGGCCCAACACCCCAGGTACAGTTCCACATGTCACTGTACATGCATGTGGGAGGTGTGCACATCCCAGACACTGTTCATGTCATGGACTAGGGAACACATACATGGCAAGTGATGCACAGCATTGGCCACACGTAATAGCCACCCAAGTTACTGGATGGTGGATACAATACACACCTGTGTGGGCAAATGCAGAAACCACAGGCCTGAGCCACAATGCACACCATTGTCATGTGGCCTGATGCCAAGGTATACCCATCACCTAGCCTTGTATAGCCATCTGGCATAGTTGACCACCACATAGCCATGCAGAAATGTAACCATGCATGTCAGTACTGGCACCCTGTGTGTTTGTGTGTGTGTTGTATGATGTATATTATCACATCCACACTCACTACAATCCCCAGTGGCATACTGAAGCATGCTGTCTGATGTCAGCCACCTCCCCATACCCTTTGCCCATATAACCTCCATATGACCGGTGTGGGGCATGTGATACCTGCACAGTAATGTGTTGTGGCAATCTCACTAGTGATGAGCTGTATCCCTGGCCCTGCCAAGTGTGTCAATGTGTGTGTGTCCCTTTGAGAGTGTAGCTGTGTTGATGCTGGCACCTGTTCATGTGGACAGGCATGTGTACATCACCTACTGTATAGCTACCATATCCCTGTTGCAGATGTCACTCACCATCACATATATGCTCTGCAGACTCCACAGCAGGTAACCTATGTGGTGCATTCAACAACTGCATAGGACTGTGATAGCACTACATAATAATCAGGGGTTACCCTGTGCTGGTAGGTGTGTGACACAAACATGCTTAAGTTTTACTCTCCCACTCCCACCCTGACTTGTCGATGCCTCTGTCTGCCTCTCTCATTCCCTCACTGATGGATGTGGAGACTATACCTGCTTTTCTTAGGCAGCAGCATATGTATTTTAGGTAATGCTCATGATCAGCTGATGGCCTCTGCATGACTTGCAGCCCTCCTCTAGCTGATTGCATGTGGAACAGCTGTGGTAACATTCCCATAGTCAGTTGCATGGAAACACACTCCAATATCTAGAAACATCATGTTTGTGTTGGTCCTTTTCATTCACTGTGAGCAGGAACTTGTTCTGTTGCTTGGCAAACAGCATCTCAAATGGAGTGGGGATTTACCTCTGACAACATACACTGTGGAAACAGGCCAACACACAGGAGGCGGGTGTGCCTGACCTGACTACAGACTGTAAGTGCTGCTATACTTATTTTGGAGTAATGCTGGTTTAACAGAGTGTGTGCGGATATGGCTGTCCTACATGTATTAATACCTGCCATGTCAGTTGTATATTTATGAGGACTCCACATCTGTAGAGCCATCTGCAGACTGGGCAGTGTGTGTTGCCTTTGATGTCTTGTGTTACCCACAGAACATGTATCTGTGAACTGCAGAAGGTAGTGTGAGGAATGCAGTCTGTAGATGGTGAAAGCCATGACAGTTACTGACTTCATATCCCTCATAGGACATATGTTGCAACAAACCCTGTTACAACAATAAATGTATGATGTTATCACATCAACGTGTCAATATTGGCCCTGTCTATGTGCTCCAAGCCACAACTCAGTCAATCTTTTTACATATGTCATGCATTAAGAGGTGCATATGTGCAGTACACCATAATTAGTGTCATCATCTCTGATAACAAGCCAGTGAGATATCAGACTGCTACACATGTTGTGTACAGTAGGGATTACATTTGATGACATAACCTGGACGTACTGTGGTTATTTGTAAAGTACTGAGGTCTGTGTACTTATGATGAATGTCGACAGTGTGTGTATTGTTAATATGTACCTTGCCTTGTGTACAGAGTGTGGTAGTTGTCATTGTCCTAGGTCCCATCCTATCTGATGTTACATGTTTCTCCACTGTATGTTACTGTATTGGCTTACATGTTTGCAGGGCCATACACACACATCTCTCATACCACAGTCAGCCATTAGACCAAACTGTGTAGCAGCCCAGTATATGTAGGGTTAGTGTGTGAGTGGCACATATGAGGATGGTGTTGAACAGACAATCCATATACTGTAATATTATGCTAGCTTGCCTTATGTGGCTGTGGCTGTGTTCTCATTGGTTGTGGTTATGTATTTAGAAACAGGCGTATCTTACCCTGTGCTGTGACATGCCTGTACAGCCTGATATATATGCAGGTACATGTGCATACTCCCATAGGAGATGTAGGCCATGGGTGGAATGTAGTACTGTTAACATCTTGTGCCCATGTCATGTCAGGTCCTGGTTATGGGATCTGCAACACTTGGTAGTGTATTGCAGGACGGATGTGATTGGCTGTGGGGGGTATGCCTATTCGTACAAGACATATATTGATTGGGGCCTCTCAACCCAATTAACTGTGCTTGTGGAGATATTTGTTTTTGTTAATCTACCATTGCTATCTACAGATGTATGGCCACAAATACCTATATAGATATATATAAATATATAGCTGCTTACATATGTATGCCTATGTCTGTATATACCTACATAGATATACATCTGTGTGCATATATGTACCTTGCTGTGTATCTGTAGACCTATAGGTGTAGACATATATATGTGTTGATGTAGGCATTTACATGTATATATGCTCATATATATATATATATATATATATATATATATATATATATATTTATATATATATGTATATATTTCTAAAAAAAAAATATATATATATATATATATATATATATATATATATATATATATATATATATATATATATATATATATATATATATATATATATATATATATATATATATATTTAGAAATATATACATATATTTAGGTCATCCCATTTGGTAAAAAGTCTGCATCTATGAACTACCACATAGGCAGTAATCTGCTTAACACCAAATGCGTGATAAGAGACCTTGGAACCCAGGTGGTCAGTAGTCTCTCCTTTAATAGTCACATCGCCACCAGTGGTCAGAAAGTCCTTCTATGTGGCACACCTCATCATAAAAGGGTTTTCATCCAGGAAAAAAGAGGTCATTGTTCCCCTCTACTTGACACTCATTAGACCCATTATAGACTACAACGCCCCTTTTGGAATGTACCTCACAAGATATCTGCAGCAGCTGGAAAGGCCACAGAAGTAACTCACAAAGAGGATTACTGGCCTCAAACAAATGCCCTACACTGACCACCTCAAAAAACTCCAGCTTTACTCCGTAACATATCGCCTACTCCGAGGTGATCTCTGCCTAACATATAAAGCTATGTCAAACCCAGAGCTGTTGGACATGCTACAGCTAAAGGAATCCAAATCCCTCTGAGCTACATGCTCTAGGGACCTAAACCTTGTCACCACAATAAATAGGACATGCTGGAGTGATAGATTCCTGTCCCAGAGACTTCCCATACTCTGGAACAGGCTACCCATCTATGTCAAGCAAAGTTCTTCATTAGCACTCTTCAAGAAAAATCTTGATGAGTGGATGAGAAATAGGAAATACACCCGGGGATCACTTCTCTGTCTCTGCTCAACAGTGGCACAGGAAAATAACTTTCTTGGGTGGCATAAGCCAGGGAACCTTGTTGGCTAGGCTTATGTAGGCCCTTGGGCCGATAGCCTAGAACTTACATATGAACCTATATATATAAGGATATACAACTGCCTCATGTACACAGACAACCCTCTCCTCCTCCCAACAAATCACAACACATATGAGAGATGCAACCATATAGCCAAACTGGAGGCTAAGCTCTCTCAACTCAGTACTGGTGTAACCACTCAGGAGGAGAAGGAAACCACACTCACTACAATTCCAGTCTCAAATAGACCTACCACGACAGCAAACCAAACACATAAACACACAAAAACATACTCTGAGGCTCTAAATAAAAATCTGCCTAAACAGCAGAGACCTCCAAAGCAGACACCCAAGCAACCGCTACCCCAAAACAAAACACGTGCAACACATAGCTCACAAAGCCAGTGTGCCGAACAGTCACAGCACTTAAGGCTAAACAACACACCTGCAACACTTGTAATAGGTGACTCTATCATCAGGCACACTGACGTCCCACTCACCAGGCTGAACAAGGAGAAGGTCACGGTGAGCTGCCTGTTGGGCGCTAGGATCCGTCACATAACAAAAGCACTCAGGTCACTCCAAGGCAAGTACAAATATGACTCAGTCATTGTACATGCTGGTGTGAATTACCTGAGACGTAACTCCCTGGACTACATGAAAAGAGACATAGAGGAGCTCTCTGAGCATGTAGCCCAGGCCGGTATGACCCTGACCTTGAGTAGCATCTTACCATCACCAAGAATGATGCCACAATATGAAGATAAGATGATCAATTTCAACAATTGGCTTAAGTATTGGTGTCATTCAAAGGGGGATCCAATGCCTGTCAGCCTGGGATGACATGCTCGACAAGCCACGATGTTTCACTAGGGACGGCTTGCACCTGTCACCCCTGGGCTTTCGGATATTGGCAAAGGCTCTTGCTACCCCCATAGTGCCTTTTTTAGGCAAGGCTCAAAAGACAAACCCACATCCATAGGTATCACAAGGGATAAGAAACTAAGAGTAATGCTACTCAACGCCAGAAGTCTAAACCTCAAGATGCATGCACTCGAAACTCTCCTTAGCATGGAGAACATTGATATCTGTGCAGTAACAGAAACCTGGTTTAAGTCTCCCGAGAGCACCCCAGCACTACCAGGTTATACCTCATACCATGCTTTTCGGCCCCAAAACTTGGACCGAACCACAAAAGGAGGGGGAGTATCAATATTCGTCAAAGATACCCACTCCTCCAGGTTGGTGGCACAGCACAAAGCAACAGAGACTATCCATGTGCAACTAACAGTGGGTAAAACTGCCTTCCAGTTTATACCCTGCTACAGACCACCCTCCCAAACCCAGGAACCCCACTCGGCCTTCCTGAGAACACTGGAAAATACGAAGGTCTCTCCAAACACTATTATATTGGGTGACTTCAACTACCCAAATATAGACTGGGAGCATTACTCTAGCTCCAACACCCTAGCCCAAAGGTTCCTAGAATTTATAAACTCAAATGCTATGGAACAACTTGTTACCACTTCCACAAGAGGGGAAAACATACTGGACCTGATCATCACCAACATGGGGACTTTATGCTCCAGACCAGAAGTGTATCCCTCACTGGTAAGATCAGACCATAAACTAATCTCAGTGGATATTCACATCCCGACCCCACGCCCTGCAAAGAAAACAACAGTGAAAAACTTCTCTAAAGCAAATTTCACACTCCTCAAAACCGAGGTGGAATCCTTCAAAGCCCCCGGGCCTGTGGAAAATATGGCCCAGACTGCAGAATCCTTTATAAATGCATTCTATGAACACCTTCAGGAATGCATGGATCATGCAATCCCAAATAAAACCAAGACCCAATCCTCCAAAGGCAGACATCCTGTCTGGTGGACCTCAGCCATAAACAAACTATACAATAGAAGGAGGAAGCTACTACATGATAGAGCAAAATCCCAAAAAGGGAAGGCATCTCTGATCAGTATTAGCAAAAAACTACGGGCATTCATAAAATCGGCTAAGGCCAGCTTCGAGAGAAAAATTGCACAGGACACTAAGGATAATCACAAGGCTTTCTTTAGTTATGTTAGGAACCTGGGTGGGAATTCCCAGATATGCTCAGAATTAGTCCAAAATGACAAAAAGTACACCGAACCCACAGACATTGCCAACATCCTAGCTGACAGGTTCATTGCAAACTTCTCCCCCCACCACCAAAAGGGCAAATATCTATCCCAGCAGAGTGCTGCCCCCCTGACATCTCAGATGCTCAGGTAAGAGCCACCCTCTCCAAAGCAAAAAACACAGCATCAATGGGACCAGACGGTGTCCCGGGCTGCGTCCTACATGAACTCCAAGAAGAGCTAAACCCAAACATTAAACTACTGTTCAGTCTCAGCCTTACTACAGGATATGTACCCAAAGAGTGGCGTACAGCAGCAGTGGTCCCTCTCCACAAAGGTGGTGCCTCAACAGATCCTGGAAACTATCGCCCCATAAGTCTGACTAGCTTGGTCTGCAAAGCTATGGAAAGGATCATCATGGACCTCATAAATAAAGATATTGGGGACCTACAGACACTGGATCCTACCCAGTTTGGCTTTGTTAAGGGCAGATCCTGCCTCTTAAACCTGGTCAATTTCTTTGAAACAGTCACCAAGGCCATTGACAAGGGGAAGGTGGTCCACACAGCCTACCTGGACCTCACAAAAGCCTTCAATACAATACTCCACTCGGGCATTATAGATAAGCTCACCAGCTTAAATATAAACCCCTATGTCACTAGATGGGTTGCAAACTGGCTCAAGGCCAGAACCCACATGGTTAGAATTGCTGGAGCCATGTCATACTCCAAACCAGTTACAAGTGGCATCCCACAAGGCTCAGTCCTGAGACCTCTCTTGTTCGGTATATATTTCTCAGAGGTACAGGCCAACACGGAAGGACTCTGGCTGACCACGTTCGCAGATGACTGCAAACTGGGCACCATAATCGACTCTCCAGCCGACACAAGTATCCTCCAAAAGGGCCTCATAGAAACAGACAACTGGTGCCAGAGCCATGGCCTCAAGCTAAATGTCAAAAGGTGTATAGTCATCCCCTTTGGCAAAAACAAAGTGCCCACAAATTACCACATAGGTGGTAATCCATTAAGTACAGAAGAAGTAATTAGGGACCTGGGGGCCCAAGTTGATAGCAATCTCTCATTTGACAACCACGTGGCCAAAGTGTTTAGAAAAACATTTTATATAGCCCACCTAATCATGAAGGGATTCACATCTAGATCTGGGGAGGTCATCGTGCCTCTTTACTCATCCCTCATCAGGCCCATAATTGAGTACAATGCCCCTTTTGGGATGCACCTTACCAAACACCTGCAGCAACTGGAAAGACCCCAAAAGTACCTCACCAAGAGGATCAAAGGGCTCAAACAGATGTCATATGCTGCCTGGTTAAAGAAACTCCAGCTCTACTCAGTGGCATACCACCTGCTCAGAGGCGATCTGTGCCTGACGTATAAAGCCATGTCCAACCCAGAATTAATGGACATGCTGCACCTCAGAAAATCCAAATTCCATCGAGCTACGCGCTCGAGAGACTTGTACCTCAGCACTGAAATAAATAGGACATGCTGGAGGGACAGATTCATAACCCAGAGGCTCCCTTCACTCTGGAATAAAATCCCAGTCCAGGTTAGGCAGAGTCCCTCATTGACTCTCTTCAAGAGGAATCTTGATGAGAGGATGGGAGATCATAGGTTTACCCTGGGTATCACTTCTGTGTCACAGTTAGACAGAGGCACAGTATACTAACCTCGAAAAAGGGCATAGCCAAATTAATTTAAAATGTGTGGCGAAAGCCAAACACACTCTGGCTAGGCTTATAAATGCCCTAGGGCAGATAGCCTAGTATGAACCTATGAATCTATGAACCTATCTATACATATATATATATATATATATATATATATATATATATATATATATATATATATGTTGTATCTGTTTAGATATTAATATATTTACACACGCACATACATCTAGATGTTAGTATACATTCTTTGTACTGTTGCATGACTGGGCTGGATGATATGTTTCTGAAAACATCAGATTTCTGTATGTCTGTCATGGCTTAGTGGCCAATCACTTTGTTTAAGGTGTGCAGGGTCCTGGCTTTGAGCCTTGCAAAGGCTGTTTATTTTGTTACTGGGCAGAACACAGGTCTATGAAAACAGAGTGACTAAGACACTTTAAAGCAGTTGTAAGCGGGTTTGCGTGGAGCTAAGCACTGCTAACTTCCTGTTACAGTTTCTTACACTCAGTTAGCTTCAAATTGCTTAGTCTGTGTAGGCAGTGCTTACCCCTGTGCAAACAGGATTAAACCCGCTTACTGCTGCTTAAAGGTGCTTAAAAGTATGACATTGCATGTAATTCTGTAATAGTACACATATAAAGGTATTCCATTTATGCAAACCTGTGTGAGGTGTTTATCATATGACATCTATGGGTGTATGTTGAAGGCAATGAAAGTCATTTGTATGGATGGGCATCCAGTGTCCAGTTGTTAGGGTGTTCACTGTAGGCTTAGTGGATGTACCATATTGTGTGCCCCTACTATATAAGTATCTTACTGTACATATATCTGCATTTTTAATTTCTCCAAGTTTTTTTGGGTTTCTAATACCATGACAGGAATGGACCCCATTCCTGAGTCAAAGTATGATTAAAGTTCATGAAATTAGTATTGTTTTGCTTTTTGATGTTAGCCAAAAGTGATCTTTGCAGCACCCGCAATGTGCTCAGTAATGACTCCTTCTGCAATTCGTACGGTGTTACATGAATTGGTAACATATCTAAATACGATTGTAAATTCTTTTTTATAAGACCAGTTGCTCCTACTACTATTTGAACTGTCTGGGTGTCTTTCTTCCACATGGCTCTCATTTCTGCCTGCAGATCGAGGTATTTTATGACTTTGCGTCTCTCTGTACGCAAAACACTGTAGTCACTAGTTGTGGCGATTTCAATGATCAATGCTACTTTTTTCTTCTTTTCTTGGACCACTATATCCAGTTTATTAGCATCTATCTTTTGAACTTTTGGTATTGGGTGATCCCATGTGATGTAAATTCATCATTTTCTGTGATTCTCTGTGGCTCATGTTTCCAGTGTTTTTCAGCCACTTCAATCCCATAATGTTTGCACAATGTCCAGTGTAACAATCTTGCTACATTATTATGCCTTTCAGTATACAGTCCCCCTGCCATTAGAGAGTCGCAACCAGCAACAAGGTGTGTGACTGTTTCCAATTCAGTTCCACAAAACCTACATCTATTTCTCCCACATGTTCAATGGACTTAGTAAACCAGCGTGTATGTAGCCCACTATCTTGGGCTGCCAATATTAACCTTTCATTTCTTGATGCAAATTCACCTGTCCTTAACCATTCCTGCATTTGTTCTAGATCAACATGAGGCTCTTCCAGAAGTTTTCTTTACTTGCAACTATATTTATGCTTTTTTCCACATTTCTTGCCTTCTCATCTGGTCCTTCAGCTTATATTCTTTCTTTTGTTTTTTTAGCACATTTAGTTGCTGCCTGGTTTTTATCCACTTCTGGTTTGATTTCCACTCCTGCTTGATGTTGATATGCTTCTGCTAAATTAAGCAGAGATATCATATTAGATTTATCATGTTTCAAAACTTTCACCGCATTTGGTTCTCATGAGGTCAGTAGATATGTGTGGAGTCCCATGATTGCAGATCTATATATATGTAATCAATTTCAAGGAGGCCCATCCCTCCTTCAGAATGGGGAATATATAATCTTGGTATACACTGATTTCTATAAATCATTTGGTGAGAATGAAGCATCCTTCTTGTTTTAAGATCCAATCTAGCCAACACTTTTTGGGGCCAATCAATCACTCCAAAACTATAAGTTAGGACAGGAAGAGCAAATTGATCTATAGCTTGGATCTTGTTCCTAGGTGTCAATGCTGTTTTCAAGATTACTTTAAGTCTTCTAAAGTACTCCTTACTAGGATTTATTTGCATATGTTCATATTTTATTGCTGATCCTTCATCAATTCCCAAGTATTAATGCACCCCCTCTTGCTCAAGTTCTTTTATATCACATTATTGTCCCAAACTGATGGTTTCCTGGTGCTGCAATTTTCCCTTTTTTAAAGGTTGCTTTCGCACATTTATCAAGACCAAATGACATTCCAATATCATCTGAAAAAGTTTTGACAACCTGCAGCTGTGCTTTCAGTTCCTCATCTTATGAGCTATACAATTTTAAATCATCGACAAAGAGAAGCTGAGAAGTCATTAGACTTTGTTGTTTTCTAGAAGCCTAATTATAGCCATGATCTAAGCTGTTAAGTAAACAACTTAATGGATTAATGGCAAGGCAAAATAGCAACGGTGACAGAGAGTCACCCTGGAATATCCCCCTTTGATTTTTTATCCCTGGGATAATAATCTGTCCTTCATCATGGCTTAATTGCAAAGTGGTCTGCCACTGTTTCATGGATACAGTAATGTAATCAATCAGTGTAGGATGTACCATATACATTTTTAAGCACTCTTTTATCCATGAATGTGGGATACTATCAAATGCGTTTTTATAGTCAGTCCATGCCATACTTAGATTATTCCCTTTCTTACAGTTCTCCACTATAACTTTATTTAACAACAAATAATCCTTTGTTCCATATGACTTTCTTTTATTGCACTTTTGTTCTACTGCCATAATTGAGTTTTCTTCTAAATGACTATAGAGTCTGTCAGCGTCAATCCCCGTGTATAGTTTATATGTCGTTGGAAGAAAAGTTATTGGTCTATAATTTTTAGTGTAGCTTGCAGGTTCACTCTTAAGTAAGAGCTTTGCTTTTCTTGTTGTTAACCAGCATGGTGTCTGTTCGGGGTGTGCAAATAAATAGTTCTTACTCATGGCTAGATCCTTGTGTAAAGAAGTTAATACTTTAAGCCAAAAGTTAGGGAACTGCATCTGGGCCTGGGGTTTTCCAATTAGAGGCTTTTCTCAACTTTGTTTCAATCTCTCTGGCTGTTATTTTATCCCATTTCACATCCTCTACCTTTAAACTTCTTATTCTTTCTTTTACTTTTTCTATCCATTTAGCAACTTTGTTATGTTCCACAGGATCTTCATAGATACTTCTCCAAAATGTATCTACTTCCTCTTTTTTTGGTGGTCTATCAATTCCTTTTACTTTATTTCCCAGTTCTCTATATTTTTGGGTCATCAGTAAATTGCTTTATTTTGTGCTTTTCCCTTATACTTATCTTCACATCTTTTGAGTCTTTCCAGCTGTTTTGAAATTTTTAGTTTGTTATCTCCAATAGTGCATAATAAATCCTGGTCTGTTCTAATACTGCGCATTGCTTTTATCACATCTATCTTTCTTAATATTTTTGTTGATCTGTTCCCTCTTCTATAATCTTCTAACAATGACACTTCTTGTACGTGTGAATGTGTAGTCACATGTATATCTACATATATGTATATATATAAAGATATGTTACCAGACTGCACAAAAAAACAAAGATGATTATCAATAAAAATGAACAAACTCTGTGACACAAAAGCATTCAAAATAAATTCAAACTGACTTGAAGAGAAAACACCTGAGACTCCTGTATTATTTAATGCTTTTACTATTAAATGCAACCATTTAATTATTGTTTAAATACAATATTTTGTGCTGTTTATTTAAATTACCAACACAGTTCTTAACCAATAATACTGTGAGACCAGTGGTCCTGCAAGGTCCTGTGTGCATTTTCATTAGACAATAATGTAGTTATCAGGAGGGGAACCTGTAGTGCCGTGTGTATACATGGGTCATGTGTTTCCCGCATACATGAATTAGACATTCTATTTGGTATTGTGTGCATACCGGACAACCTTGTGTAGCACGTATGCTTTGCGATGCCTAAAAATTAAACCGTTGGTATATGCAAAGTCACCCTTGACGTCTATTGTTATTACCAGATAAAGATTCGTCCCATGCGGGACGACCCAAAAATTGGGTGACTTTCTTTGTGGTAACACCATGCCTACACAGGTAAGCATGGGTGAGTTCATATGTGCATGGGCTACAGCGTGTGGAAGACCAAAGATACTTGGGTCGGGGCAACGTACAAGATGAGTCACAAGGGGAGGAGGAGTGGAGGATGGGCAAAGTGTGGTGGTGTGGTAGCTACGGGTTGGTAACCAGAGAAGGGATAGTGGCTGCATGTGTGCAGCGGGAGGGGGAGTCGGAACTGTGGGTAAAGAAAATATGGGTTGAGGAGAAGCTGGGTTGGATGGGCCTGTACTGGTTGGTCCACCTAGTGGGTTGGGGAGAGGGAATTGAAATATAAGATAGCAACAAATAAATTAAAATAAATTTAAATCCCTACTTAAATAAAACAAATAAAATACAATAAACTTGGTAGTGTATTGCAGGGTGGACGTGTTTGTCTGTGGGGGAGGTATGCCAATTCATACTAGATGCATATTGTGTGGGGTCTCCCAACCTCATTAATGGTGCATGTGGACATATATGTTTCTGTTAATCTACCATTGCTATCTACAGATGTATGCCCATATATACCTATATAGGTATATATATTTGCTTACATATTTATAACTATGTCCGCATATATCTATGGAGATATATATCTGCATACATATATGAAACTTGCTGTGTATATGTGAACATACAGGTGTTGACATATATATATGTGTAGATGTTGGCATTTGCATGTATAAATGTTCATATATATTTATATATATGTATGTATTCTGAGTTATATATATATATATATATATATATATATATATATATATATACATATATAGATATGTAGTATATGTTTAGATATTAATATATTTACACACACACATACATCTAGATGTTGGTATACATTCTCTGTACTGTTGCATGATTGGGCTGGATGTTATGTTTCTGAAAACATCAGCTTTATGCATATCTGGCATGGCTTAGTGAAATCAGTTTGTGTATGGTGTGCATAGTCCTGAATGCGAACTTTGCAGAGGTTGTTTATTTTGTTGCTGGGCAGAACACGGGCCATTGGATACAGAGTGATTAAGGCACGTTAAAGCAGTTGTAAGCAGATTTGCACGGGTGTGCACGGAGGTAAGCACTGCTAACATCCAGTTACAGTTTCTTATCCTCAAGTTAGCTTTCACATTGCTCAATCTGTGTAGGCAGTGCTTACCCCCACGTAAACACACTGAAACATTCTTACTAATGCTTACATATGCTTACTACTACTTATTTCTGCTTAAACTTGCTTACTAGTGCCTTATTCATTCTGACACTGATACTTCACATGTGCATTTCCTGCAGTACTCCAGTTCATAAATATACATTATTTAGAGGGTTTTGCAACAAAAATATTGGTTATAATGTGCTTTGCCATATAAAATAGACTGTACTGCTGTGGGACTTGAACTGGGAATGCCTGCTCATTCAGCAAATACTCTGACCACTACAGTATCGCTGTGCTGTTTCATTTGCATATATCTTCCTAGTTATCCTCTTTAGCCTTTTAAGCTGCTTTAACCATAGCTAAGTGATGGGCATACCTGCGCACCTAAGGTTAGCTGTACTCGGATTTTAATAACAAAATAAAGGGGTTGCTTCATTTAATTTTTATGTACCATTACTGTTGTACACATGGGAAACTGTTGGTGGGGATATGCGGACAGCTATGAGTGATCTCACTCATTTCTTACCACTTTCTGCTGTTCTACATTGCAGGGGAGTGTTTATTCTGAGAGCTCTGCTCTCAGACATGCCCCCCGCACTCGTACACACTCCGTGTGTAAGCCTAGGAGCTTCGGCAGCGCACCTTATCAATATGCATGGCGTGCTGCCATCCTGCTCCTAAATGGGTGCTTCCATGCAGGACTAAGCTAGTCCTGCACCAAAGTTTAGTAAATCTGGGGGTAAATATCTATTTACAATAAACACAATAGTTTCAGTCACAGGAAATATTAAAAATAGCACAGAGGGATAGATTCAAACAGATACACAAAAACAGCACTTAACTAATTTCACTATATTTTCCTGACTGATCTAAAGAATTACTATTCCCCGGTTACTTACTAAAGCAAGGCAAGATGAAATGGGTGAGTGATCCTTCTTTGTGAGGTTTCAAAAACAGACTGCCCTGAGACTTCTGTCTCATCTAGTATTAAAAAATCATTTCAGTGCTGGATTACAGAATGACATCACATATATCTGGTCATCTGACTATGGTTCCTGCACTACACCCTTTACTAGAAACTGAGCCAGGATCTAGCACATAGATGTTACCATACACACAGATAGAGCTTTGCTGAGATGTGTTATAACATCTGGAAGCTATAAAACCATTTACAAACTTTCACCCTTCCAGGGTAGCAATTAGTTCACCCCTAAGGACAACACAGCAGGATTCCTAGTCCTGGTTTTCACAGACATTTTGTCTCTGGCTGCAGTCAGAACTGTAAGATAAAATCTTTAAGGCCTAAACCAGGTAATTCAATTTCACACTATTTTTCAAAGTTAGCTGGACTGAGAATAACCTCTTCTCTTCCAGAATCCTCTATAGCCTATTAATTTCAACAGTCACAATGCAGTCTGAACTATAGGTATATTTCATTTCTGTCCAACAGGACCCACTGTTTGTAGATTTTTAACACAAGCAGCTTTGCAAACACATTTTCAACACAAACATCTATACAAATCAGTTTGACATATGAATGACATATAATTCTTTACAAAACTCCTGCCAGCTATGCTGGCATATGTTACATATCTACTACCCTACTTCTGCTGGCATAGCTGGCACTACCTCGCATCATCACAGATGGATACAAAGTTAAACATGTTTACCATGTTCTACCCAACTCTGCATCTAGACAATGTCCTTTATGCTATCATTTTCTGCAGAATGTGTCTTCTCAAATTTTCACTTTCATGGTGCATTCTACAACATTAATATCTGCATGGACTATAAGGAATGCAGGACAAATGTTGGCTATTTCTTCAAAAACCTAATCCAAGGTGAATCAGACAAAATTGAGTCAGTGTGAATTCACGAATTGTAATTATGAGGACAAGTAACATGCTAAAAATCCATAACGACATTTTTACAGCTATAGCAACTAAAGTTGGTAGAGAAAAAGTATATAGAGAGCTGTTGTATATTGCAATTAGACAGGTGATACAAAATGTATAGATAGTAGGAAAAACATCTCTTGATTGTGCTGTAATTAGTTTGTTTGCAAGTGACCCTCAGAAACCAATTAATGTTCAGTATGTTTTCATTTGGTCTGTTGCAGCTGTAATTACCTGCAGTATATACACATGGTTGGTAATGTGATTTTAACATTCAAAAGGGAGATCTTAAACTAAAAATGTGAAACTTCAGAAAGATAAATCCACATGCATAGTGTCAACAAGCAAGTTGCACTTTTCTCTTGTTTGATGGTGCAGCTGGAAGGGAAATCAGGTAAATGTAAAAATTTCTATAAAGATGCACTTAAATAATGGATTGACACTTCAGAATATATTTTTTTGCAATATTAAGCATAGTCAGACAGTAGGTTTCCTTAAATTTTTTGACTTCATAGAAACATGGAATTGTCGGTGGTTTATTTTCTTGTGAGTAGTAGTGAATTTTATTCATCTTTTTGCACTGCTTAAATAAAACTTTATAAAAACTGCATACAAATTCAGAGTAAATGAAAACTAAACAACTAGTTCAAGAAAATAATAATGTGTTGCTTGTGGAATTTATGCTGCAGTTTCTTTCTTATGCAACTTTTAATGTCAAAAAGATACTGCATTATCTGATAGTATGCTCATAAGTTCTTAAGTTCAGAGACACCTGGTATGCTTTTGAGAGACCATCAAGGAAGACAGCTTCCTTCAAATTTTGATTAAAACCTATGCCACTTGATGTAAATTCAGTGCCTTCCTTGATTATGCTTCATATTTCTAAAATAGACTGAAAGCTCATAAGGATGGATTGAATAATTTTATATCTGGTAGAATGGTAGACTTTTAGTTCTTTTTTATACATATCACCATTTCCTAATGCACTTCACTATTTCTTACAGAACAGTATATTGCGTTGGGTAACAGAGCATCCCAAACAGTAGCTTAACCCTAGAGACTTCCATAGATTTACCAGATGAATATGTAAGAACAGGTAAGCATAGCACATTAGAGTAATAAACCACTGTCTACGAATATCACATATAGATATATTTTTACATTCTTCCCTAATGGAAAATAAATCAAAATAAGTATATGCATTCCTAATTTTATGCTTAATTTCAGTACAAGGTGCACGTTGCCATTTTAATTTTTTTTAACCGAGGTGCAGAAATTTTATTTAGTGATATAACTTGAATAGACTTTCCCAATGGTCTATTAACTCCTTCTATAATGAATTATGTATATATATATATATATATATATATATATATATATATATATATATATATATATATATATATATATATATATATATATATATATATATATATATAAAAGTTTTTATATGACTTCATTGTGTTTTCAGAAACTCTAAATTCATATGGCCAAGACCATATAATCAAGTTTCCGAAAACTCAAAATAAAAGAAAAAAACAAAGCCCCCCTACACCCCACACCCAACAGCAAATTATATATACCAGTTCCAAAAGTGCACTATAGTGAGTAAATGGGTAAATTCCCCTTTAAAGTACTTCTATCTAGATTGTGGTATACCTGGGATAGGGGAAATCACCCTTTTCCCCACTGAAGTGCTTTCTCAGAGATGTTAATATAATTTGCAGGGGGAGTGGAGGTGCAGCCTCTCACATGCAAACGTAGATTTTTTTCCTTTCATTTCGAGTTTTTGAGTTTTCAGAAACTTAATCATTTGGCCTCGACCATAAGAATTTTTCAGAATAGTTTCTGAAAAGTCAAATGAAGCCCTATAGATCTATATATTTATATAATCCACCAGTTCACTATACATCCTCCATGGCTGTACCACCACAGTAGAGAAAGTGACAAAAACTCTAAAGTGTACTGTTAATTTAACCAATATGAATGCATATAGTTTTGACAAACCACAATCAAAAGAGATTGCACAAAAGTAGTTTACAGAAGAATGATTCAGTGAAGTAAAGATGTTTGAATATTGTATCATATTCTTAAAATTTATACATGATTACACACAGTTTATTTATATGTAGCATTGTCGCCTCATAGTAAGAAGTTCTTCTGTTCGATTCTCGGCTGGAGCGCCTTCTGTGTGGAGTCTGCATGTCCTCCCCGCGATCGAGTGACATTCGAAAGACATGTGTGAATGGGTGTGTCTTCGTTGAAGGTTGGGCATCAGGCTGGCACCTCGGCACCATAAAAATTGACTGCTAATCATTAGCGGACCGGAGTTCCGCTGTGGTGACCCCTAACTGGGAAAAGCCAAAAGAAAAACAAACAAACAAGCACAGTTTATTTATATACCGATATAATTCATAAAAGCATCAGTATTTGCCTAAATAGCATTATAAAATATCATGCAAAATTAAGATAAACATATATTATTGCTGCAAGCACTTTCTGAAAGGTCTTATTAACAAGCAAAATACAGAATAATTGCTTAATAGTTCTTGATTTTTTTAAATTTCTATCTATCTATCTATCTATCTATCTATCTATCTATCTATCTATCTATCCGTCTCTCTATCTGTCGTCTCTCTATCTATCTATCTATCTATCTATCTATCTATCTATCTATCTATCTATCTATCCATATGTCTTTCTATGTATCCCTCTATTTTTTTATTACCAACATGTACCCAACTCTGAAACTGTATGTAAGGACTAAGATACTAATTTTTTTCATGTGGTTTATATTCAGTTTCTCTTCTTAGTAACTGTGATCTGTGTGTAAAACATTTTATTGAACATTTGGCATGAACAATGTCTATTTGTATATGAAAGAGGGTATTTGAAGGCAGATTTTTTAAAAATCTTTCCAGCCCCCCCCAAAAAAAATCTAAACATAATTTGAGTTCTACACATTAAAACAAGAGTAATGGGGTTTTGATAAACCATTATCACATTCATGTTTACCTTTTTGTCATTTCATACAAGGTAGACCTGATAATACAGATATTAAGCATAGCTAGATACTATCAGTACATATGAAAGGTTGCAGGATTTGAAAATCAAAATGTTTATGTTAGAAATATACAGGTTTTAATTGAAAAGATTACTAAAGGAAAAGGCTAAAGGAGTTGAGATTTTCATGGAATGGTGTAATAAAAGCTGGTCATCATCCTTACAGAAGTGTCAGAGAAATAGTATTATTGAGTTATAATGAAATGAATCAGACATGCATGAGGGAAGGAACACAAAACATGTATGAGGACTGAAGCAGTTAATTCAGTATTAATTTATAAAGACTGAGTCACATGAGATATAACTTCCTTGTAAATTCAGAAAGGAAGGAAAGTATCAGAAAAAAATGAGGAAATAACTTTTTATGGAATGATCAATCAGAGTGTGCTGCCAGTACCTGTAAGACAATTATGTTATAATTGATTCTACAGCATATCATTACTGACATTGGAATTCAGTACTGATGATAAGAAAATCCTAGAGTTTCCCAAGTCCAAAAAAAAAATGAAAGAAAGAATGGGGGGAAGCAAGGAAGGAATGAAAGTTTTGTTCACATGAACACATCTATGATGGAATATAACAGATAACTGTTTAACATGTGGAGGCATTGAAAACCAGTACTATTAGCATGTGACAGTAGAAATGATGGACCATGATCAGGTACTAATCTGTCCACTATAGAGATATTTAAATATTGAAAAACTGACATGCTTTACTGGATACAGCTGTAAAGCTGGTCCTTTCATATGTAGAAGATAGATAAATACAGAGTAAAGCACCACCTCTAGTGACATAGAGTGATAAAGCCCTGATTATGGATCAGGTGACTCATGTTTGATTAGCAGCAAAAACATTTGATTGCTCTTGCTGGGAAGGATGGAACTCAATAGCCACTATGCAGTATGCAGCAGTAGTGGAGCTTAGATAGCTGCTGCAAGAATGGTGCTCTGCTAGTGGATGGGTAGGCTGTTCCACAGGACCATAGATCTGGCCCACTCAATAACACTTGATTCTCACCCTTAAGGAATGAATGAGTTGATAGCATTATTCAGGCAGAAAACCAAATGAGTAGTAGGACTCATTCATAGCCTGTGCAAGCTTGGCTGTCACCCCATGGAAAGAGTGTACCTATTAGATTCAGGTAAAGGAAGTATCAGACTAGTCCTGTGTAGGGGAAAAATATAAATATATGGTAACAGTTATTTGTGTTTTGAGCTCACAAAATACATTTTACACAATAATCCATTTTGTCATGTTCTTACCAGCACTTCACATTTTGTTTGCTTTTTCTAAAATACTGTTTAATACACTGTTGAATGACCTGTGCTATTAGTTTTTGGGGACACATTGCACTGAGCTGTTTTGGTCTCCCCTCATGGTTATTATTGTTGTCATTTGTTAGTTTTTTTACTGTACATTTTCCATGTAACATATTCTATCTTGCATCTACTGTTTCACTTTTAGTCTACCTCATCCTATTTCCTAACATTCTCACTATCCCTAGCTATTTGTCATTTAGCACATTAATCAATTTGTTTTGTTAACTATTTCATTTATTTACTGCTCTTTTTCTCTTCCTGGGTCATTTCTCTGCATAGCAATTATTTGAGACAACACAGATTCTATTACAGGGAAAGTTGTAGAATTTTGTTCTCATTCACCAAGTCATTGGCTTGGACCTAAAGAGGATTTCACAAGGTCCTTTACCCTTAAGTATGATTCTGACATCAAGGAAATTAAAAGAATTATACAGAAATACTGGCATATTTTCTCCACAATGCCTAACAGACCTGATGTTTTCTCCAGGACCCCACTTTTTGGCTACAAAAGAGGGCCAATATTAAAAACTTACTTGAAGGGACTTCTAAGAAGCAGAATGCCAGGAACCCACCTATGAAAGTGGGGATCTACAAGTGTGGGTTGTGCCACCAATGCAAATATATTGCCCACAGAGAAGAAATCTAAAACAGTACTATGCAGACCCATCTAATAGCTAGGAACTATTTTAATTGTATATATAAAGGGATGGTGTACTTAGCATTCTGTCAAGTGTGTCTTCCCCATTACATGGGGAAAATGGAGAGACTATTAAAAACTAGGGTCTATGAAAATTGTTATGAAATTTCCCACTGCATGGAAACCAATACACTTTACAAGCATTTGAAAGAATATTTGGGGGGGGGTATTTTGGGTGTTGGAACAGGTTGAACCAAGCATGAGGGTTGGCCAATGTGAATTGTTATGGCAACTGGGGCTAAATGCAAGGACACCCCCAGGGCTAAATGGGCAGCTTTCACTAGGTCCTGTATCAAAAATGAGGGCTGCTAAATTACGATGAAAATGTGTACAAACAAAAGTTTGAAATTATTTTACAAACAAGTACAAAGTGTGTTTACATGCCTTTCATATAATATGCATTTTAAAACGTGCTTTCATTTTATTACTTTGTTGAGCAGTTTGTATCAGTTTTAATAAGATTACTTTTGTATAAGCAGGAAATAAGTAATTTTTAAGAGCAGGAAATTATGTAATTTTCAAAAGCAGGAAATGATGTTTTATGTCTGTATAATGTTTAGTATGAAATCAGAGAAAAACAGAGTGACTTTATTCTGATAAAGTTTTCTTGTAAGACGAAAGTGCTAAATCTTGTAACTTTGTGGAATAAAATTGGTGCGAGATTACTATTTGTGCCATTGCTGGTGAAGCTTTTTCTGGATTCGGAGCCAGTTCTTGGTTTGTCTTGTTTATTAGTTTTACCTATCCTGGGATTGATCCTAATTGTGAGTTAAATAAAGATGCCAAGATTTTGATGCCTCTTTGAAAGATAAAGTTTGTAGATTATTGAGAAAAGAAATGCACTTTGTCTGTCTTCTAAAACAATATGTTACTATATAAGATTGAAGATACAGAAAATAGGAACGCAAGGAATAATATAACAAAATTATGAATTTACTGAAAAAGAGAGAATAAATATGCTTAACTTTCTAACTTCAATGATACCTGAAAGTTTAAATTTATGGAAAGGTATTTTGATAAGAACTGAATGGGTACATATATCTCTGGAAAATTCCCACAAATACCAATGTCCCTCTATGATATATAGTAGTGAACATTTTACCTTATTTAGATAAGTGACTCTTCTTTTAAACTTAGCAGCTAGCCAATGAGGTACTGTTTCTTTTCATGCATAGGGAGGGCTTCTATTGAGCAAGCATTTTTGCTGGTATTAACATAGGGAAGTTTGTATATTTACTTTGCCATCTTCTGAGTTTGCCAAGATGATTGATAGTAGCAAACAGAAAGTTGACTGCTATATGACTGTCTTGTATTGTGGGTAAGTTCTGAAAAATTGTCAATCTGCATAAATCTTGAGGCTGTGAAAATAAAAACATGACTTCTTACTTCTCACTCACGATTCCTTTTTTGCTAGTGAGTCAAAGAAGGAGAGACAGGATTTCTGTTTCAAACAATATTTTCTCTGAAATTGTTTAATTTAAAAAATAAGTGTCACATACCAGATAATAATGTCCTTATTGTTCATTTATAATTTAAGAGGGAAATAATAATCTTTACTTGGCACATATTAAGTATTTCAAAAAAATCAAATTATTTAAAAGAGTAGGACTTGGAAGCTATAAACTTATATGTTTTCATTAATGTGTAACATGACAATAAGAATGTTACTCTGTGATTCATTAAAATGTTACTTTTTATGATCTGATTTCAGATTGGTAGAGACAAACATGATGTAATGGGGTAATCATGTATTATATATACTGAAAAGTTAAACATTGGCAAAGCAAAAATCCAAAATGGTGAAAATTTATACTCAGATATTCTTAAAATAAATAAATCAAAAATTAATATATATTTTGAAAATTTAGCAGTAGTGCTAGAAAATTTAAATTGAATTTCTCAAGGTGTGCATAGATTAACAAGGCATTCAAATGTTTCATGAATTAAAATCAAATACAAAGTATTAATAATAACAGCAAGTATGGGATGAATATCAGTATGCATAGTGTTTTATTTTAAATGTAATATTTCGGTTAAACAGCTCTACAGAAGCTTTTCAATATTAATATTTATAGATTTATGACAGCTGAAAATGTAAAGCATAATTATTAAACAAAATGTGTAAAACTAGGCTATAAAATGTTAAAACTAAATGGAATTTTGCCTGTATTGTATAATATATTACATAGAATGTCTAATTATATTATTCATAATAATGAAATTCCATGTCTTGGGTATATGCTGTAACAGCTCCTAGTATAAATCTAGATAAAGACTTATCTTTATACAAAGTATATAGGCCTATTTCATTACTGAGCACTGACCAAAAAGTTCTTAGGTATATGTTATCTAATAGCATAAACCATGACAAAGATTCATAAAGATGTATGTGTGTATATATATATATATATATATATATATATATATATATATATATATATATATATATATATATATATATATATATATATATATATATATATATATATATATATATATATATATATATATATATATATATATATATATATATATATATATATATATATATATATATATATATATATATATATATATATATATATATATATATATATATATATATATATATATATATATATATATATATATATATATATATATATATACATATATATATATATACATATATATATATATATATATATATATATATGTATGTATATATTTATTTTCTTAATAAAGGAAGAGGACTTACCACAATTGGCTTTTTCTGTATAAGAGCACTATCTGTTTAAGTAATTTACTCAAAGTCTCAATGCAGGCAATAGAGGCTGATGACATCAAAGTCTGCATTACAGTAAGCAACACATAAGACACTCATAGCCTTAGTCTTCAGTACTGCTATACAATTCAAACAATCAAGCTGGTTTGATATTAAACAGACAGACCCAGCATAATTTCAAAATAATTTAAATATTCTGAATTGTGCTGACTATAAATATAAAAATCTATCAATTATTATTTTAGACGTCAAGAAATATTTCAGTCAATAATTTTTTTATTTGTTTAAAACCACAAAGAACGGAAACTTTTCTCAGGAATTTATTATGGTAGTTATCCACATAAAATATTTTGATATCATTATATCATCATCTGTAATTTAAATTATAATTTCAAACTATGACAACATTCTTAATACATTTTTATTCTTTTGCGTGGAGCACAATAGACTATTGCTAATTCCTGTTCTAAGTACAGCACCAAAAGATATAATTAAACATGTGCCAATTAATTGCACAAATGAGCTTGTCAGTGGTGTGGTATGGAAGAAATTTAGAAATAGTATCAGTAGATTATGTAACTTCTATATGTGTTAATGAACTGATATACTCAAGATAGGTGGATTTTAGAGTACTGTTGACTAACACATCATTCTTTTAAGTTATGTATGTAGTCCAGCATTTAAACTGGGAAATGGTGTACAATGATATGGAACCTTTTCACACATACCCTGGGATTCATGAACAATCATGTAGATGTCACACAAAACCTACACAATGTAAGTGTGTTATTGCAATGCGTAGCAGCACTAATCGGATATGCATGTTGCTTATAATTCCTACACATTTGAAAACACCTTTTTGTGGCCAGCAATAGTATTTCTGGCCATGGAAAGGTGCTTACATACTTACACACAGAAAGTAAGCAAAACAGCTTTGTTAAAGGCAAAGAAAAGACAGAATATGAGCTTGTGATTTAACCCTGGAATATTAAGAGAAAGTACAGTAAATTCTGAAGGGGGATAGTGAACACAAAGAGTATTGTTCTGTACTGCATAATAATAAATAGAGAAGGGGAAATGAGTAAAGTCTGCTTTTATACCACAAGCAAATGTGCTGAAATGTCAAAGAAACATTTCTGACATAAATCCTGCCCTAGTGATATGATGATAATTAAAATGTTATACACATTAATAAAACCAGACAAGCTAATAAAGGATGTGATGGGGTTATGCAGGTGCAGTGTAACAAGGAGGAGTTAGAATGTGATAAACATGTTAATAAAATGATGGGTCAAGGTTATAGTTAGCAAGGACAGAAGATACATTATGGCATGAATGTACATACTGCAACTATTGCATATTAGATGTATATACAGGAAATTTATGTATATAAGATGACACTAAAAGCTATATTCTCCACCTCAACATGTACAGACAAGAGCAAAGGGAGCTTAATGCTATAATATCATGTACACCAGAAATGGACATTTTTTGCAAAAAAAATCTAAGTGGCACTCATTGGAAAGGGGTTTATCACATATAAACATGTAACAGACAAGCAAATGTTGTCTATAAATGTAAATACTAAATCAGAATATAGCACATAACATGCATAACTGACAAATGACAACACAGATCAGATGATATTTCATGATATCAAGTTTTCCATTATTAATTTCCAAACATCGCAGACATTGTTATACTGGGCATGCTCACATGGAATTACAGAGAACAGTAACATAACAGCAATTCAACAGCAAAAGTAGCAGACAAGAAAGTGTTGTAACACAGCACCAAATACAGTTTCTGATGGTCTGGCTTCATGCCATACTGAAAAAATTGTCGGCCATTAAGCTGTATAGTGTGACACAAAAGTAGCACTAATAAAGAAATATCTGGATTATGACATGTAATACAGAGCATAGTACTTTTGGGAATAGGTAATATTCTGATCAATGAGTGACATGATAAATATTTACATCACATAATTTCTGAACACATGCCAGGAGAGATATCAGAGAGGTACATAACAGTCATGGACACCACAGAAATATGCCTATTGGTAATGTCATGAAGATCACCCTTAAAGGGTTTACAGCACTTTCATATCATAAGGGGTATGGATGCCCTACCTTGTAGGACAAGACCTGAAAAATAAGGCCTTTCGGCAGTGCCATAACAATTGTCTGTGTGCAATCCACTGTTGTCTGACACAGCTGTCTGACAGGCATATATTACCAGATTCAAACCCCTGACTATTATACTAGGTTCTCTCCAGACCTCTGTATTGACTCCATGTGCCAAATCTGATAACAATGAAGGCTGAAACAAATAACTGAATTGAATGTGTACATTAAGAAAGGAGTTATGAGTATAATACAAACAACCTGATTTAGTCAACACGCTACAAAGGAACTGCACATGTTTCTGTCTGCACAACACTGAACAGTACAATATCAATGCTGCTTCAATATCAATGCTGCTTTGACAAGGAAGCTGTTTCCTAAGTGTGGTATGCACACTGTTCCCAGAGTTGAACCACAGTCTATCCATGTAGGTATGCTATACAAGCCAGTACTCAATGAACATGCCACAGGAATACTCATAGCACAACATGCCCTGAATAAACATTTCACTGCTACACAATGCCAATCTTTGATGTCTAACATAATAATGGATAAGAATATCTACATTCAATGGAGTTTATGTAATGTCAGTACATTCACATAATGTTGCCCTTCAGAAATTGAATAGCAAGCTATGTGACTCTACTTTGCATAACTTTGTGACATTGATGAACTACAACCACCACAGTAGAAGTCTTAACAAAGTTGTTTTACTCTACCTGTGCTAAATTATTACATAATGCACATGTCTTGTAAACAATCTCTTTCAGATAAAAGGGATGGTGAGTATCTCTCCCATTGTAAATGGACACACTGTAACTGTAGTGATAGCCACTCATGCATTACAGTATAAAGCCACACAATGCTAACAGGCACTGAATATGGATGTTGAACACCTGAGTATTTCACAACAGAAAATATATGGTATTGTACAGGATGAATGTACCACTGTAGAAATCTCACCACAATTGTTTAATATATCAGTATGTCAAGGCATTTCATCATGTTATTTCTGCAAGGGATATTTGTGCCTGTAACTGCTGTACTAAGGCAACAATGTACAGAATGCCTTCTCGTTCCATCTTGCCAGAAGATAATGCTTCCTATATATGTTATGTAAGGAAAATGAATCGCATGTCATTACTCTGAATAAAAGCATTGCTATGTGAGAAATTATCACAGCTTTTGTAAGGGAAATCAGCATATATATGTGTATACAGCAGATGTGTTTGACAACAGTGTTAGTGACATGTGCAGTCACAATACGACTGACAAAACATATTCTGAGCAGTAAAGGTGGCATTTGAACTAACAACAAAAGATCATAAGCTACAGATTAGTGCCTAAATCTCAAGGCTCCACATGCCATGCCAAGGTATGACTAGGAAAATGCACATTTAAATGGATGTCATCACCACTGTTTACTAGTTGGTTGTTGATAATAAAAAGTGGTCAAAGTGCATACATATATATATATATATATATATATATATATATATATATGTGTGTGTGTGTGTGTGTGTGTGTGTGTGTGTGTGTGTGCGTGTGTGTGTGTGTGTATGTGTGTGTTTGTATTTGAAGAGTAGTATACATGATATGAGGATGAAAGACCCTCAAAGCTGGCCTCAAACATCCAACATATGTTGCGGAGCAAAAACCCTTTGGAAGCACAGTTGTATCTGCTACTAAATATTGAACAAACCAAAAGAACAACCTGGTGTAAACTTTAAATGCTTTTGTTCTTTTAATGTTTACAACTTCATCAGAAAATAAGACAACCTTAGACTAACAGTTCAAATCTAAAACAGGAAATTACATCACAATTCATCAGTCCAATCAAACATTTACTATAATTCTCCTAAAAACAGTGCATTTACCTTAATACACAGATGTAATTATTGATTTTAAGCTTTTTTTTTAGAAAGTTGAATAAGTATACTAAATCCTACGGTGCAAAAAAGTTGTTTTTATTTAAAGGACTCTTAGTTTTTCCATGACCATCTGACGAAGTATGAGTTTCAGGGTAATGAGAAAAATGTTGGTACTATTGATGTTACCTCATTGCACACAGCAATTGAAAAGGAAAATGGGGCTGAATTATGTACATTTCTGATGTTGCGTCTTCTAACACAGAAACTACTTTTTGAAATGGCCAAGTACTGTTAACTCCCATTGACCAACACATTGAATGTTTTTTTGCCATATTGTGTGAGACTGAGCTTTATAATATGGCTAGCAAAGGAAAAAGCAAAATTGGAAACAAGAATATTTTTTTTGTTAATTTGACTTATAGTGAACAACTAACAATGAGATGACTTTGTTGTTATCAAGATTTAAGATATACAAAGGCAGACAAAGGAAATGGGTTGGTTGTAATGAACTATTGTGAATACAGAAATGCCTTGCTAGAATTACTATCATGCACTAAAAGTTACAAGAAAGTTTCTAAAGATACTGCTAGAAACAGTTTTAAGCTAGATGATTTTCTGTTGTTAGATTTGTTGCACCAGAGTTACATCAATTTGCAATTGTTTGACTATCCACTTGCAGAACAACCACAACTTGGTAGGATATTCGGTATACCCAAAATCCATAAAAACAAGGATAAATCTCCTTTGAAACCTATTGTTTCAGCTCCCAACAGCAAACCTGTTGCAATTGCTTTTTTATTTGGATAGTATACTGAATCCTACAGTACAAAAAAGTTGTTTTTATTTAAAGGACTCTTGGTTGTTCCATGACCATCTGAAGAAGTATGAGTTTGAGGGTAATGAGCAAAATGTTGGTACTATTGATGTTACCTCATTGCACACAGCAATTGATAAGGAAAATGGGGCTGATTTGGTTAGACTATTTTAAGCAACTATTTTGATTTGAATGGTGTTGGGATTAATGCAATTTCTTTGTTTCTTGATATTGTTCTAGGCAACAATTATTTATATTTTGAAGAAGACATTTTCCAGCAAGTAGCGGGGGTTACAATGGTAGACAACGTGTCCCTAGCTTTTGCCAACATGGTCATGTGTTGGTGGGAAATGTGTTTCTTTGTTAATTGCTTCTTTTTAAGTATATGTCACTATATAGAAGATACATAGATGATTTAATGTTTGCTTGGACATCAAGTAATGATCTGTTTGACTTGTTTTGGCAAGATGTCAATGGTAGTACCAACTTGTTAAATTTTGTGCTCAGTGGTAAAGATAAAACTGTTATTTCTTTTGATGTTCAAGTCACCTTGGATGTAGAAAATTGCAGATCTAAAAGTGAGCTATACAAAAAAGATACTTTCACCAAATATTATTTGCATTTCAGCAGTCACCATCCACAGTTTATGAAATTCAATATATTTTGGGGGCAAGTTATTACACTCAGCAGACTGATCAGTGATGATTTTAAGTTCCACAGTTAGGTAAGTTCTGTTATATAGATGTTCAAGTTGCAGGGTTATCCTGAGGCAAAATTAAAATTAATCTCTCAAAATATTATAGCAACTAGTATGATAAAGTTCCCTCCCATTCTTCTTAGTGGCTTTGTCCCGAGAACTGTTACTGATGCTGGTTCTGATCTTAACAAGAATTTTGCCTTTCTGATTCCTATGAGTTTGGATGATTTTCCCCAGTGGAAAAAATATAAATGATAATTGGAAAGTGATTTGGGGTAATCCTGATGTAGTCAAAATTTTTGGTCAGAAACCACAGTTTATTTATAAAAAGTATAGTCACTTGAAGCATATGTTAGAACTGACCAATTCATTTAGAAATGTATCTGTGGGTCACTCTTTTGGGAAGTTTCCTTGTCATAATTGCAATGTGGATTTGTGCATACTTACCAGCAATGCTTTTTAAACATTTATAGTATACTTTAATTTCAAATAGTAGATTTAACTACAACAGTGAGGAGATTATTTATTTGCAAAACCACAAAAGGTCACGAACACTTGTTATTATACCACACAAAGGAAAACTCCGTTGCAACTTTGTAGAAAGCTTTAATCCAACAAGATGTAGTTACATCCAGTAACACAAGAAACACACTGCTGTTCTCTTCTCTAGCGCCTCGGCAAATAGCCTTTACAGAGTAAATAGTTCACTAAACTGAACAACTAGCCTCCCTTTTAAACATCTACTATCATACATTAATTACTTCTAATTATTCAATCAACCATTTGATTCATTTTTAAAAAAAGAAAAAAAGTAGAAAAAATAAAATGCATAAAACGCTGTATTTTTAACAAACACTAATTACAACAAACTTTTCCATGAGCAGTCATTATTCAAACCATTAGGTTTGAACGTATTAAATTTTAATATAAAATATAATTCCTTTTTCCTTAATATTTGTTTTATGGACTTATCATTTAAATACTTTGTATTCTCAATACTATCCAACACTGAGACTTTCAAATTCTCCACCTTACCCCCATGATACTTTTGAAAATGCCCTGCCAAAGGGCTGGTTTCCTTGTTTTTCAAAATATCCCTAACATGTTCCTTAATCCTACAAGCTTATTACAAGATTATTTATTTGGTCTCATGTTGCTTTTGTGAACAATACTAAACTGACAAAACTGTTAGAAAACTTGCCTGAAGATTCAAAGACCATGTGATGGCTATCAAAAATTGGGACTTTGCCAACACACAGGCCAAACACAGTGTGTGCTGTTCTGACTTCCACAAGTTTGTATTTTTAGTAATAGAAAAAGCTGACCAGTCGCTGTTTGTCGACAGCTTCAACAACTATTTAGAATATAAGGAATTGAAGTGGCAGCTACTGTTGAAAGCAGATCATGAGTTGGGTCTTAATGAAATCATTACTGTTAAAAGTTTACTTAAAAATAAGATTTTATAACATACTTTCTTTTCTTTTTTCACACATCCCATATACTGTTTTTTGAAGTGTTTTTGTTTACCATTTATTCACGTATTTTAACAGTTTTCAGTACCCTTGTAATCAATGTATTAAGGTAAAAGCCATGTGTTTTTAGGATAATTATGGTAATTTTTTAATTGGACTGAGGAAGCATGATGTAATTTCCTGTTTTAGATTTAAACTGTTACCCTGAGGTTGTCTTATTTTCTGATGACGTTCTAAACATTAAAATAATGAAATTATTTAAATTTACACCAAGTTGTCACTTTGGTTTGTTGAATATTTAGCAGCAGGCAGAGCTGTGCTTCCAAAGAGTTTTCATTCTAGTGGATTTGTTTGGTTATCTTTTGGTGCTTCTTGTTTTTTGGTATCCTACATATATTGTTACACAATGTACAAAGCTCAGTAGCAAAGTGCTGCAACACAGGAGGATTTGCATTACTGCTGTGAGATATTGTAGTTACGGTAGCATTATGTAATCATTGTGTGGCCCAAAATTATTTTCCCTAGAGATGCTAGGATTTGCTAGTGTAACACTGCACCGCATTAAATCATCTCATAAGTGCAAATGGACATAAAAGTGGTTGTGACATGGCTGGTTGTATGTGATAGTAGTCACAGTTCCTCTAAACAGGGATGGATGCTCATTACCTGCCTATCTAGTTTCGCAGTCTATAATGCACATTATCAGCAACCCATGCCACAGGAAAATAATGAGTACAAGTGACCCATGCAGCATCTGTGAAGAGATGACATCAGTGATTGACAAGGACTGTCTGGTAAAATGACTTTGACAACCATCTGGGGTTGTAATAGTTGCCACTGTAAACATATGTAAACCAATATGTTCATAGGTTCATAGGTGTTTACTAGGCTAATGACCACAAGGGACATTTTTACCCTAGCCATGCATCCCAAATCTCTGACAAGTTCTGGTACTCTTGATAGGTGTAAGCAAGGGGATGGGAGATGAAACATTTACAACAAGGGCTTTGGAAGTGAAACATTTACAGGCTTACTGGGTCCATTAAAGACATAGGTGTCAAACATCATCATCATCATGATCATCAGCCCCCTTTTTCCCATTTTTATTTACTACATGAGGTCAGGGTATCAAGTTAAATGTTGCCAAATCTCTCGATTCGGTGCCACACTCCTGCCTTCTTCAACACTCTTGGCTGACTGTCACAGATCTTCTTTCACACAATCCATCCACCTCTTTGCTGGATGTCCTCGCTTCCTCTTACCTTCTTCCTGTCTGTCCCAAATCTTCCTCACCAGGTTGTCTTCTGCTTTTCTGCACATGTGCCCAAACCACTGTAATCTCTTCTCTTTGATCTTTTCTGCAATTGGAGCTACTTTGTCTTCTGCTCTTATGTCCTCATTTCTTCATCTGTCTACAATGTGCATCATATCACCTTTATCAGGCACTTATTTTCCATCACCTCTAGCTTCTTCAACTGTTCTGGCTTTACTGCCCAGGTTTCTGTACCATACAGTAGTACTGGTCGCACCACTGTCTTGTAGACCTTACTTTTCAGCTTCTTTGGCATTCTTCTGTCATAGACTACATCTGATACTCTATGCCAGTTGGCTGCAGCTCCTCTGATTCTAGCTTTGACCTCTTCATTCAGACTACCTTTCTCCTCAACTACTCCTCCCAGATACTTGAAGCTGTTTACCTGTTCCACTATCTTCCCTTCTATTTTTATTCTCAGCTTCTTCTGATTTCCCCAATTTACTGCCATTACCACCATCTTTTCTGTGCTTAGTTTCATTCCATGTGCCTTCAGATTTGCATTCCATTTTCCTATCCTTTGCTGAAGTTCTAGCTCAGATTCTGTCTGTACTGCCACATTGTCTGCATACAGCAACTTTGTTGATCCGTCCCCTCCTACCTGTTTGCTGATGTAGTCCATCACCAGTATGAACAGCAGTGGGCTCAGAGCTGAACCCTGATGTGCACCCACACCCAGTGGGAACCCCTCTCTGAGGCCAAACACTGTCCATACTTGAGTCATTGGGACATTGTACATAGCCTGCACTATTTCTATCAATGTTTCTGGGACTTCAAACCACCGCAGTATTGCCCAGATCAGCTTTCTTTGGACCTTGTCATATTCTTTCTCCAAGTCTAGGAATGCCCAGTTGGACTGTCTCCTCATCTCTAACTTCTTCGCAAGTATCTGTCTCAGTGTAAACATCGGGTCAGTTGTGCTGCTTCTTATCTGAATCCAAACTGCTAATCTCCCATCTTACATTCTACTACTCTGCATATCCATTTATCAATCCCCCTCTCCAGAACTTTCATGCAATGTGATAGAAGTTTGATGCCTCTGTACTTCCCACAGTTGTGAATGTCCCCTTTGTTCTTGTACACTAGCATGAGTATGCTTATTCTCCAGTCATCTAGGATGGTGAGCAGGTTGTTACTGATATCCCTTATGAAGGGTGTCTGACTATCTTCTTTATCTTTCTGTCTTTGCCTTGCCACCTGATATAGTTTCTTTATGCCCCTTACTGAGTCACTTTCCAGAAGTTGGTATAGCGCCTCCAATGCCCTATTCTTTGCTATTGAGACATCTTTTTTAGCTTCTTTGTTAGCCAACCAGTAGTCCTTCCTAGCCTGGTCAGTCTTTTCTGTCTCCCACTTCTTCCTGCACTCCTTTTTTCTTTTGATGACCTCCTGGACTTCTGCATTCCACCACCGGATTTCCTTCTGTATCTTATTTCCATACCTGGCTCAGCCACATATCTTTTCTGTCGTCCTAACACATGCTGTTTTTAGGCACTGCCATTCTTCTTCATCTCCACCTATTTCTTCCTCTTCTTGGGATGCTAGAGCCCTGAGTAATTCCTTGAACTGTTGTACTTTCTCTCCAGTCAACTTCCAGGTCTTCAGCCTAGTCTCTGTTGACCTTAGAGCCTTCTCTGACCACTGCTTACAGCGGATTGTGGCAACTAGTGGTTTATGATGTGGGCCAACTGTTTCACTAGGGATGATTTTGCAATCATGCCCCAGTGCCCTTTCCTTACTAGGAGGAAGTCTACCTGAGTTGCATGTTGACTACTCTTGTAAGTGATCTTGTGACTGTCTCTCTTTCTGAACCATGTGTTCGCTACTATCAATCCATTTGCCAGAAAGAAGACATAGATGTTAAACCAGGGATGAATTCCCTGTTCCCCAACCAATTGTCCAAGTTACAATTGATTTGGGTTAAGAATGAACTCTGCTTCACATGGATGGGGTGCCTGTTCCAGAGAAGGCATAGTCTCTGGGATACATATCTGTCTCTCCAGCAGGTCCTATTTATATCACAGACAACATTTACGTCTTTAGATCAGGTAATTCTGGTGTTGTCTATGTTGTTGCTATGCAGGAGGTCCATCAGAGTAGGGTCTGACAATGATCTGTATGTCAGGCATAGATCTCCTGTCAACAGCCTGTAGGAGACAGAATAAAGGGGTAGAGCCATGAGGCAGTCAGCACAGGACATGTCACTTATGCCCTATATTATTTAGTGAGAAACCTCTGTGGATGTTCTATTTGTTGAGTATGCCTTGTTAGGTACATATTAAAGGTCTAATGAATGTCAAATATAGTGCAACAGTGACTTCCTTGGACCTAGATGCCCTACCTTTTTTTTATAAGTTGCTCAACATAGAATGATTTCATCACTACTGTAGACATGTGATGTTCAAAGGCTAGATTACTGTCTATGTGTGTTCCCACGTCCCTGACTAATAGGTCACCTCTAAGTGATGTATTGTCAATATGATAGTTACCAGGAGAGGATGACTTCCTGAAGGATACTATTATACATTTCTTAGCATTTAGTTTTAGTCCATGGCTCTGACACCCATTTTTTGTCTATGTCAACCATTCCTGAAGAGCATTTGTATTGGTGTGGGATTCAAAGACAGCTCCTAATTTGCAATCGTCTGCAAATTTAGTCAACTAGAGGCCACTGACATTGGCCTTTACTTCAGAGAAGTAAATGCCAAAAAGAAGCATACCTGGGACTGATCCATGAGGGACTCCACTTGTGACTGGCCTCTTTGCAGAGGTGGACTCCCCATTTCTTACTTCCTCTGTCTGTGAGCCAGTTATCTATCTGCTGTGTAGCATAAGGGTTTGTACCTAACCTCTTGAGTTTGTCAACAATGTCCAAGTGAGCTATTGTGTCAAATGCCTTGGTCATGCCAAGACAGGTAAGATAGGCAGTGTGAACAATTTTGCCCTCATCCATTGCTTTGATGACCTTCTCAAAGAAGTCCACCAGGTTGGGTAAGCATGACCTGCCCTTGACAAAACCAAACTGAGTTGGATACAGTGCCTGGAAGTTTACTATATCATTATGGATCATTTCCATAATAATTCTTCCCATGGCTTTGCATATGAGACTAGTGAGACTTATGGGTCTGTAGTTTCCAGGGTCTGTATATGACCCACCTTTGTGCAGATGGATGACTGTTGCTGTTCTCCATTCATGAGGCATGAAGACAGTCTGGAAGCTATAGTTAAACAGCAATTACAGAGAGCATGATAGGTCATATTTTATGCTATTTAGGTGGCATCCTGAGATATTGTCTGGGACCACTTAAACAGTGTTCTTTACCTTTGAGATAGCATTAAGAACCGGCTCCCTAGTGATTTTTAGGAGTATCTATATTTGACAGTATTTCCTAAGGGAAGGTTGAGGGGGAGAGATGGGTAAAGTTATTTTTACTTCAAAGGAGACAATTTTGTGGTCTGACCTTACCAGACAAAACATTACACTAGGGGTGTGCAGCACTGCAGCATTCGCCTGTATTAGTGAGGACCTGATCCAGTATGGTTGCACCCCTGATTAGTATATTGACCATCTGGTCCAGGGAGTTTGTGTTTTCAAAATCTAGGAATCTCTGTACCTGTATGTATGGTGTCATATAGGATTCCCAGATAATAGTGGGGTAATTAAAGTCACCCTTGAATATGGTTTTGTGTTGGATGTTGAGTGTTTCCATTAAGTTTAAATACATGGTATGGGTTTCCTGGGGTCATAGAGAGTGACCTATAGCTTGCAAGGAAGTGTTCTTCGATTTTGCGTATGGTGATTTGAACATGGAGAAGCTGAAGTACATTGTCCTGTTTGACTAGCTTTGAGGTGTATTTATTTTTGATGTAAATCGATACACCTCCTTGTTTAGTCTCTGTCTGTATAGTAGCTGGTCTAAATGTGTGGAAGTCATTATAACCTTGCACTGTCAGTGTGCTATCCCTAGCTTTAAACCTTGTCTGAGTGACCTCACAGATGTCAACATTCTCTAGGGTGAAGGGAGCTTCTAGTGAGAAGAATTTTTTTGTTTAGATCCTAACACTGAGCAATAATACCTTTAGATTTTCTTGTTTTTTATTTGCTATGACTGAAATACTTTCTGTTTAGCATTGCCTAAAAAAGGCATTATGTGGGAAGACAATGTTTTAGTTAATACTCAAAAGCCTAGAGGGGCCTAGAGGGGAGAGGCACATAACATCTCTGGCAAAGCAGCATGGTCTGTTGACCATCCCCTTTTATGCTGACAACTATTGCACCCTCTTAGAATGACATCAGAAACTAAGACAATTATTAAAGTCAGTCATCTTGTGTTTATATCGTGTCATCATCCTTGGAGAAGGTACAATACTGCTTAATGCTAGGGTCATACCAGCCTAGGACACATATCCTGAGAGCTCCATGATGTTTCTCTTCATATAGTCTAGAGAGTATGTCTCTGGTCATTTACACTCTCATGGACTATGTCTGAGTCATACTGGTACTTGTGGTCCAATGACCTGAGTGGGTGCATAATATGGTAGTTCCTGGTCCCTGATAAGCAACTGGTGGTGACAATCTCCTTACTCAGCTTGGTGAGAGGGCTATCAATGTGTCTCAAAATGGAATCTCCAATGACCAAAATGTTGGAATTTATGCTAGCTTGCCTTATGAGCTTAGAAGTAGAGGTTCCATGAGATTTGGCTATATGTGTTGATGCTAGCGTTGTTTAGAAAGAGTGCCTCAGCATATGTGGGTCTATATGTCTGCTTTGAATTGTGTGTGATGGGTACAACATGTGTACTACTTAAAACCATTGACATTAGGAATGTTTTTATGTGAGAGCTTTTCCTCCAGTGACATTGTGTAAATGCATTTCTCACATGCCATATCAGTTTATTTGAGAATTAACTGGTTGTCAGTACATTGGCTCAGGATGCCCATATCCACCAAGCTGGTAGTGGAGATAGTGGGAAAGGTTATATGCATGCAACAGACCCTTTTTTATTGATTAGACAGTTAGAGTGAGACTATAAAGCAATCTCAGGAGTATCAGGTTTACAACTCTGTGGTTAGTGCTTGTCACTAAAGACTAGTTGTCCTGTATGCAACTCAATAAATGCCACTCAAATCGTGAAATCATTTATAGTCACACTTACGCACTTGTAGAAGTTTAACACTGTTGCAGAGGAACCTTCTATCTTTGTACTCACATATTCTAGAGAATAATATAATAAACACAAATGCCACAGGAAAAGTCTGACTGTTTAAGGGAGAGAGTGCACATTTGTTATGATGACTTCATCACTGGGCTGCAGAAAGGATGTTTCTGAAAAAAGTAAGATAAGGGAGCGGTCTGCAAATTTAAAAGCATTCTCCTCAAGGGAAGTGTATACAGCAGAAAGCATTATACACACAAGCTTCTCATGATTGGCATTTACTCTCCTACCTATCTTGTTACATAATCTAGAGAATACTGCATTATTTGCAATTGCCACAGGAGAAGTCCAACTCCTAAAACGAGAGAGTGCACTTTTTTCAAGATGACCTCATCATTGTGTTTCCAAACAAAGTGAGATAAGGAAGCTGTATGAGGAGAAGTGGATACCGCGGTACTCATAAGACACAAGTTTTCCATGCCGAGCACTGAACCTCCTATACACCCATTTACACAGTCTAGAGAGAACTGTATTAGTCACAAGCAAGACAGAAAAAGTTTTATTTGTTAAGGACAGAGAGTGCATTTTTTATCATGATGACCTCATCATTGTGTTTTAGAGAGGATATTTCAGTTAAAAGTGGGAAACCAGAGCTTTATGAAGCTGTGTATTAGTTGCACGCATCACTGGAGAAGCTTTAAAAATGTGAACTAGCACATTTGTGCTTCTTGAAAATTCACTGTTTGGAACAGATGGTCCTGTGCATCGCAGGTTGTGCAGCAAATGCATATGTGTGTGCGCAGGACAATGTAATATCATTATGATTGTCACATTTAATAACATGATTTTCTACTAAAATTTAGATACTGTACTTCATGTACATTGCATTACTGTTTGAGACATTGACATTTTTAACAATATGTGAAGCCATAGACATCAGTTGTAAACCTGTGGATTATGAATTAAACTTTCCTGTAACTTCATGTCGGGATGATTGCACACTTGTATTGTTTCATACTAGAGCTATGTGCATTGACAAGACAAACATGCAAGTTAGTCATCAGACAGTGCACTGCAGAAAAACAGTGATGGATTATGTGATAATAGGTTAACAAACTTGTTACACAGTTGCAGGTGCAAACACTACAGAACAGACATTCATCAAATGACTGAATTAACTGAGTCAACATCATTCTGAAATCAAGATTAAGTGTTGACAAAATTGATACAGTCATACAAATGTTGTGCAACCTAAAACAATAATTATGTGATTTTCTCTTTTTATGTCACTCTGAGCACAGCAATGCCAAACTGAATTGTGCTGCTGATGCAAAGTATTAGCACATGTCTAATCATGTCTTGAAATGTAGAACTTAGAACAGGAATTAGCAATACTCTATGCTGTTCTATGATGACTTTCTTGCAAAGATCAATACAAGACAGGCTTCACAAAAGGGACCAGGCACATTAATATATCAGCAGGACAATGGTGTTTTAAGGAAAGGTGTAGCAAAGATTTACAGTCACAGGAGTCAAGCAAAACATTCTGAAACATTTTTTCATCCATCTGGATTTGAAACTTTAGAGTATTGCAAGAAAAACATTTATAACAGAGTATTATCTAAGTACATCATATAGGAAGTCATACTGGGTCCGAATAAAGAGATAAGTCAGCAAGCAAAGGAAAGTAGTATTGCTGAAACTGAATTCATCCTCAAGTCTTGGTGAGTACCTTCATGAGGTGGACCCTGTTTTTCACAAAATCTCACCAAGATGATACTGATATATAGACTAAGTCTAATTCAGAAAGCACCAAAACAGGATAGAGCAATGGACCTCCAAATTATGGGGAAAGCAATGGAATGGGAAGCAATTGGTCAGGAGCCATATGTTCATATTTTGGAGCCCTCCACAGGAAACCAGTATAAATGTTCACTTGAAGCTGGACAGCAAGGGAAGGAACAGGAAACTGTGGAAACTCTGACACAGTCAATGTTGAGGAGTGATAGGCCAGTGAGTTCCCATATGATAGAGCAATGGATGGCACAGGATGAAATTAAAGAGAATGTGCCAGAGGAAGATGCAATAGAACTTCCTATGGAATGCTCGCAGGAAGAGGAAAACAAAAAAGTGTGCCCTCAGGTTAGAAGAAAATGAGCTAAGAGAAGAGTTATTTAATTTAATAGAGATAGCTAGACATATTAAGATCAATGAAAGAAATAGACTGCAGAAGGTCAATAAAGCCAAAAAAGTCAGAAGTTTGATAAAACAAATGAACACAGTAATTGACTGTCCATAGAGATCCATGTGATTGTGATATAACAGAAGTAAACAGGATATATTACTGTGCAGCAAAAGGGCAGCCACAGAGGTGCAGTGGTTCAATCCTTGGCTGGGGTGCCTTCTGTGCGGAGTCTGCATGTCCTCCCTGTGGTCACGTAGGTTCCCTCTGGGTGCTCCAGTTTCATCCCATATCCCAAAGACTTGCTGTAGGTGAATTGGACACTCTAAATTGGCCCTAGGTGTGACTGCATGCATGTGTGTGCCTTCTGTGGAAGGTTAGGTGCTGGACTGGCAACTTGACACAGTAAAACTCCACATAAGTGGACAGGTGATCCACTGTGGCAACCCCTAACCAGGAAAAAGCTGGAAGAAGAAGATTACTGTGCAGCAAAATTAATAACTAATAAAGTTCTACTACAAGAACACAGAGTAGTTAGGGAAAGGAAGGGGAGAAATCGAATACCATCATGGAAGCATCAAACAGAGAAAACTTTAAAGCAAATAAGACAGGAAGGGTCACTGTTAGAAGAGTATAGAAAAGGGAACAGATCAACAAAAAGACTTAGAAAGATAGACGTGATAAAAGCAATGCACAATATTAGAACAGATTAGGTTCTATCATGCACTATTGCCAATAACAAACAAAAAATCTTAGCAAAGGTGGAAAAACTGAGAAGATACGCAGATAAATATAAAGTGAAAAGTACAAAATAAGTGATTTATTGATGACCCAAGAAATAGAGAATTGTGAATCAATGAAAAAGGAATTGAAAGAGCACCAAAAAAAGAAGAAATAGATACATTTTGGAGAAGTATTTATGAAGATCCTGTGGAACATAACAACAATGCTAAATGGATAAAAGAAGTAAAAGAAATAATAAGTTTAAAGGTACAGGATATGGAATGGGATGAAGTAACAGCTAGACAGATTGAAACAAAGTTAAGAAAAGCCTCTATTTGGAAAACCCCAGGCCCAGATGCAATACCTAACTTCTGGTTAAAAGTATTAACATCTTTGCATGAAGATGTAGCTATGAGTAAGAACATGGGCAGTGCAGTGCTGAAGAGGTTAACATTGTTGCCTCACAGCAAGAGGTTCTCTGGTTCGATTCTCGGCTAGGGTGCCTTCTGTGTGGAGTCTGCATGTCCTCCCTGCATTCGTGTGGGTGTCCTTCTAGTACTCTGGTTTGCTCCCACATTCCAAAGACATGCATCTGGAGTGTTTCTCCCTGGGCCTCCACTAAAAATAGGCTGTGTCCTAGTCTGACTTTATGGTCAACAAATGTTAAATAAAACTCCCAACAAATTCCAACACATGTGAGAGATGCAACCATATAGCCATACTGGAGGCTAAGCTCTCTCAACTCAGTACCGGCGAAACCAGTCAGGAGGAGAAGGAAACCACACTCACTACAATTCCAGTCTCACATAGACCTACCACGACAGCAAACCAAACACATAAACACACAAAAACATACTCGGAGGTTCTAAATAAAAATCTGCCTAAGCAGCAGAGACCTCCAAAGCAGACACCCAAGCAACCGCTACCCCAAAACAAAACACGTGCAACACATAGCTCATAAAGCCAGTGTGCTGAACAGTCACAGCTCTTAAGGCTAAACAACACACCTGATACACTTGTAATAGGTGACTCTGTCATCAGGCACACTGACGTCCCGCTCACCAGGCTGAACAAGGAGAAGGTCATGGTGAGCTGCCTGTCGGGCGCTAGGATCCGCCACATAACACAAGAACTCAGGTCACACCAAAGCAAGTACAAATATGACTCAGTCATTGTCCATGCTGGTGTGAATGACCTGAGACGTACCTCCGTGGACTACATGAAAAGAGACATAAAGGAGCTCTCTGAGCATGAAGCCCAGGCCGGTATGACCCTGACCTTGAGTAGTATCTTACCCTCACCAAGACTGATGCCACAATATGAAGACAAGATGATCAATTTCAACAACTGGCTTAAGTATTGGTGTCATTCAAAGGGGATCCAATGCCTGTCAGCCTGGGAAGACATGCTTGACAAGCCACGATGCTTCGCTAGGGACGGCTTGCACCTGTCACCCCTGGGCTTTCGGATATTGGCAAAGGCTCTTGCTACCCCTATAGTGCCGTTTTTAGGCAAGGCTCAAAAGACAAACCCACCTCCATGGGTATCACAAGGGATAAAAAACTAAGAGTAATACTACTCAATGCCAGAAGTCTAAACCTCAAGATACATGCACTCGAAACTCTCCTTAGCATGGAGAACATCGATATCTGTGCAGTAACAGAAACCTGGTTCAAGGCTCCCGAGAGCACCCCAGCACTACCAGGTTATACCTCATACCATGCTTTTTGGCCCCAAAACTTGGACTGAACCACAAAAGGAGGGGGAGTATCAATATTCGTCAAAGATACCCACACCTCCAGGTTGGTGGCACAGCACGAAGCATCAGAGACTATCCATGTGCAACTAACAGTGGGTAAAACTGCCTTCCAGTTTATAGCCTGCTACAGACCACCCTCCCAAACCCAGGAACTCCACTCAGCCTTCCTGAGAACACTGGAAAATATGAAGGTCTCTCCAAACACCATTATATTGGGCGACTTCAACTACCCAAACATAGGCTGGGAGCATTACTCTAGCTCCAACACCCTAGCCCAAAAGTTCCTAGAATTTATAAACTCAAATGCTATGGAACAACTTGTTACCACTCCCACAAGAGGGGAAAACATACTGGACCTGATCATCACCAATATGGGGACTCTATGCTCCAGACCAGAAGTGTATCCCTCACTGGTAAGATCAGACCATAAACTAATCTCACTGGATATTCACATCCCAACTCCACCCCCTGCCCTGAAAACCTCAGTGAAAAAGTTCTCTAAAGCAAATTTCACACTTCTCAAAATCAAGGTGGAATCCTTCAAAGCCCGCGGGCCTGTGGAAAATACAGCTCATACCGCAGAATCCTTTATAAACGCATTCTATGAACACCTTCAGGAATGCATAGATCATGCAATCCCAACTAAAACCAAGACCCAATCCTCCAAAGGCAGACGTCCTGTCTGGTGGACCCCAGCCATAAACAAACTATACAATAGAAGGAGGAAGCTACTACATGATAGAGCAAAATCCCAAAAAGGGAAGGCATCTCTGATCAGTATTAGCAAAAAACTATGGGCACTCATAAAATCGTCTAAAGCCAGCTTCGAGAGAAAAATTGGACAGGACACTAAGGATAATCACAAGGCTTTCTTTAGTTATGTTAGGAACCTAGGTGGGAATTCCCAGATATGCTCAGAATTAGTCCAAAATGACAAAAATACCGAGCCCACAGACATTGCCAACATCCTAGCTGACAGGTTCAGTGCAAACTTCTCCCCCCCTCCCCACCAAAAGGGCAAATATCTATCCCAGCAGAGTGCTTCCCCCTGACATCTCAGATGCTCAGGTAAGAGCTGCCCTCTCCAAAGCAAAAAACACAGCATCAATGGGACCAAACGGTGTCCTGGGCTGCATCCTACATGAACTCCAAGAAGAGCTAAACCCAAACATAAAACTACTGTTCAATCTCAGCCTTACTACAGGATATGTACCCAAAGAGTGGCATACAGCAACAGTGGTCCCTCTCCACAAAGGTGGTGTCTCAACGGATCCTGGAAACTATCGCCCCATAAGCCTGACTAGCTTGGTCTGCAAAGCTATGAAAAGGATCATCATGGACTTCATAAATAAAGATATTGGGGACCTACAGACACTAGATCCTACCCAGTTCGGCTTAGTTAAGGGCAGATCCTGCCTCTTAAACCTGGTTGATTTCTTTGAAGCAGTCACCAAGGCCATTAACAAGGGGAAGGTGGTCCACACAGCCTACCTGGACCTCGCAAAAGCCTTCGATACAATACCCCACTCGGGCATTATAGATAAGCTCACCAGCTTAAATATAAACCCCTATATCACTAGATGGGTTGCAAACTGACTCAAGGACAGAACCCACATGGTTAGAAATGCTGGAGCCATGTCAGACTCCAAACCAGTTACAAGTGGCATCCCACAAGGCTCAGTCCTGGGACATCTCTTGTTCGGTATATATTTCTTGGAGGTACAGGCCAACACGGAAGGACTGTGGCTGACCAAGTTCGCAGATGACTGCAAACTGGGTGCCATAATCGACTCTCCAGCCAACACAAGCATCCTCCAAAAGGGCCTCATAGAAACAGACAACTGGTGCCAGAGCCATGGCTTCAATCTAAATGCCAAAAAGTGTATAGTCATCCCCTTTGGCAAAAACAAAGTGCCCACAAATTACCATATAGGTGGTAATCCATTAAGTACAGAAGAAGTAATTAGGGGCCTGGGGACCCAAGTTGATAGCAATCTCTCATTTGACAACCACGTGGCCAAAGTGGTTAGAAAAACATTTTATATAGCCCACCTAATCATGAAGGGATTCACATCTAGATCAGGGGAGGTCATCGTGCCTCTTTACTCATCCCTCATCAGGCCCATAATTGAGTACAATGCCCCTTTTGGGATGTACCTTGCCAGACACCTGCAGCAACTGGAAAGACCCCAAAGGTACCTCACCAAGAGGATCAAAGGGCTCAAACAGATGCCATATGCTGCCCGGTTAAAGAAACTCCAGCTCTACTCAGTGGCATACCGCCTGCTCAGAGGCGATCTGTGCCTAACATATAAAGCCATGTCCAACCTGGAATTAATGGACATGCTGCACCTCAGAAAATCCAAATCCCATCGAGCTACACGCTCGAGGGACTTGAACCTCAGCACTGAAATAAATCGGACATGCTGGAAGGACAGATTCATCACCCAGAGGCTCCCTTCATTCTGGAATAAAATCCCAGTCCAGGTTAGGCAGAGTCCCTCATTGACTCTCTTCAAGAGGAATCTTGATGAGTGTATGGGAGATCGTAGGTTTACCCCGGGTATCACTTCTGTGTCACTGTTAGACAGAGGCACAGTATACTAACCTCGAAAAAGGGCATAGCAAAATTAATTTAAAATGGGTGGCGAAAGCCAAACACACTCTGGCTAGGCTTATAAATGCCCTAGGGCAGATAGCCTAGTATGAACCTATGAACCTAAAAGAAATAACAAACAATGTATATGCATACTCCCAACAATCACCAACCTGGCTATCAACAGGAAAGTCAGTTCTCCTCCCTAAGCAAGCTATCCTAAAATTATAGACCAATAACTTGCCTTCCTATAAAGTATAAACTATACACTGGAATTGATGCCAACAGAATTTATAGTCATTTAGAGGAAAACTCAATGATGGCAATAGAACAAAAGGGCAATAAAAGAAAGTCATATGGAACAAAGGATCATTTGTTGTTAAATAAAGTCATAGAGAAGGACTGTAAAAAGGGGAAAAATTGAGGTATGGTATGGATTGACTACAAAAAAGCATTTGATAGTATCCCACATTCATGGATAAATGAGTGCTTAAAAATGTATAAGATACACCCTACACTGATCAATTACATTACAGTAACCATGAAACAAAGGGAGACCACTTTGCTATTAAGCCATGATAAAGGACAAATTATTATTCCAGGGATACAAATTCAAAGGGGGATATTCCAGGGTGACTGTCTATCACCCCCTGCTATTCTGCCTTGCCCTAAATCCATTAAAGTGTCTATTTAACAGCTTAAAGTCTTGGCTATAATTTGGTTCCTAGAAAACAACTTATTTAAAACTGTATAACTCATCAGATAAGGAACTGAACGCTCAGCTGCAAGTTGTCAAAAAATTTTCAGGTGATGTAAGAATGTCAGTTGGTGTTGATAAATGTGCAAAAGCAACCTTTAAAGCAGGAAAACTGCAGTACCAAGAAAACATCAATTTTGGACTAGAATGTGATATAAAAGCACTTGAACAAGAAGGAGTATATAAATGTTTGGGAATTGATGAACAATCAACAAAATATGAACAAATGTGAATAAAACTTAGTAAGGAATACTTTAGAAGACTTAAATTAATCCTGAAAAGTGTTGACATCTAGGAACAAAATCCAAGCTATAAACCAGTTGCTCTACCTGTCCTAACTTATACTTTTGCAGTGATTGACTGGCCCCAAAATGTGTTGGATGGATAGGAAAACAAGAAGGATGTTTCATGCTTAGAAAATGATTTATAAAATTAGTGTACACCAAGATTATATATTCATCATTCTGAAGGAGGGATGGACCTCCTTGAAACTATTTACATGTACAGATCTGCAGTCGTGGGACTCCACACATATATACTGACCTCACAAGACCCACATGTAGTGAAAGTTTTGAAGCATGAGGAGAATAAATCTAAGATGGCTTCCCTGCTTAATCTAGCAGAAGCATATCGGTGTCAAGCAGGAATGGAAATCAAACCAGAAGTAGATAAAAATCAGGCAGCAACTGAATGTGCCAATAAACAAAAGAAAGAATATAAGGTGAATGACCAGATAAGAAGGAAGGAAATGTGGAAAATGCATAAATATAGTTGGAAGTATAGAAAACTCCTGGAGGAACCTCATGTTGATCAGAAATGAAGGCAGGAATGGTTAAGGAGAAGCAAATTCAAACCAAGAGATGAAAGGTTAATATTGGTGGCACAAGATAGTGGGTTACATACACACTGTTTTACAAAGTCCATTAGACATGTGGGAGAAACAGACAAATGTAGGTTTTTTAAATCAGAATTGGAAACAGTTGCACACGTTTTTCTGGTTGTGACATACTAATGGCAGAAGGACTGTATACTGAAAGGCATAATAATGTGGCAAGACTGTTGCACTGGGGATTGTGTAGACATTATGGTATTGATGTGGCTGAAAACACTGGAAACATGAGCCACAAATTATCATAGAAACTGATGAAGTCTACATTACATGGGATCATCCATTATCAACAGTTCAAAAGATAGATGCTAGAAAACAGGATATAGCGGTCCATGAAAAGAAAATAAAAGTAGCATTGATCATTGAAATCACCACACCCAGTGGCTACAGTGTCATGTGTACAGAAAGACACAAAGTCAGAAAATGTCAGGGTTTTCAGGCATGAACTAGACCAATGTGGAAGAAAGATACCCAGACATTTCCAATAGTAGTAGGAGCAATGGGTCTTATAAAAATCTACAAGCATATTTAGATATATTACCAATACATGTAACTCCGTACATATTGCAAAAGGAGTCATCACTGGGCACATTGCGGATGCTGTGAACATACCTCTCAAGTGTATGTCATTACGAGGAACGTACCTCATATGGGGTCTTAAAAAGTTCATGCTCCACGAAGTTCCACATTGAAAGGGTCTGTAACACATTTAGTGTTAGGAACTTTTTTAAGTGAAATCCCTGGTAAATAGATTCATTTTCTAAAAGATCTTCTTTATAAGTAAAACCAGCATATTTTAACCATCATATAACCTTCCTAGCTGAAGTTGATAGTAAGCCATTAGTATGTGTTCCACATTTTGCCCATTTGTTCCACATTATGAGTGTTAGTGTTCCTCATTTTGGAGATGGAAGGTTGAGAGCCATGGCTGTGAAGAGCACTTCTGGATGACATCAGAGATTGAAACAGTACTAATTTCATGAACTTTAATCATACTTTGACTTAGGAATGGGTCCATTCCTCTTATGGTATTAGAAACCTAAAAGATTTGAAGAAATTAAAAAGTGTGAAGTCATACTTCACATTTGTCAGTAGATTACAGCAAATGTGAATGTATGCATTTATTTTTATTATCCCACTGTCCTATATAATCCATACATCCAAGTCTTTAGCTAGTTGAAAAATACATTAGATTGAATAAATGTAGCTAAGCACAGCAGCAGAGTGTAACAAAAATGTAGACAAAAACAATAAAATCATAAACTGTTTCCATGCGCTATGTACTTGCATTTAACCTTATTTACATTTGTTTCCCGGCACCAGACATTGCACAAATGCAGAGGTGGAAGAATAATGATACAGACGAAAGAAGATAAATCAAAACGGTCAGATGGAGGCAAGGACAAATTAGCTTATGGCAGGAGAAGGATAGTTATGGATCATGATAATATTTATCCAACATGTAGACATCAAATAGTATAAATAAACAGTCAGTAGTGCTTAGATAGCAGCTGAAGTAGAACCATTGAAATCAATCAAAAAATGTATTTATGCATGTGAGCATTATCTCATCACAGCACAAAGGGATTACTACTGCACAACATTTACACAATTGAAGTACAGTGACAGTTTACTGAAGCAGAAGGGGGGACAGAGAGAGAGAGAGGCCGACAGGCAAAATGCAGAGAAAAAGAGTAACAATATGTTTTGGGGGACTTGTAGTAACATCTTTATGGTGTGTTACTCATCATTAATCTGTCATGCAATAAAGTGCTTAATATACGGTGAAATTAGGGGAAGGAGCATGCTACAAACATGAAGACATAAGCAGGATAAGGTTGGCTTGATAACTTCCCCTGTTGTTGCTGCAATGCTTTTACAAATTATATCTTGCTACACTATTCCAATGGTATGTTAATGAAATGTTGCATACAGAGAGAAATACCACTGCTTGCAGTTAAATATATGATAGTAATATGAAATGTCATGAATTCATATATTAACCCCCAGCTGTAATTGAACCCATGCCACTATGAAAACCATCACTTAACAAGCAGGGTAATTCTTTAAGCAAGCCACATAGGAACTTGGAACTTACGAGATCCAGCAACCTAAGACCTCTTACTTTATGAGTTTTATAATGCAGCAAATTTAGGCAAATTTGTGCAAAGGTTACCAGACCGCTGCATATTAAATTGAAATCTTCAGCTTTTGCAATAAGAAATTAGATATCACTCAGTATTGTTGCACTATTTCAGCCTCACAGCAAATGCCAAAGATATAAAGTGAAGGCTTTTCCATGGGTCATTTCTGGCCAGGGTCATTTCTGGACATGTGTGTTGTGTGTGAATCTATGTTTTGACCAGATTAAATGTGAAAAATAGGAGTAGAGAGGATGGCTGTGAATATGGGGTTAGTGAGTACCGAATGGGACACAGGCGAAAGAATACGGGAATTTTCAGGAGGGTTGTGTGAGAGCACCATAGCTATCCACTTCTTCACTACATATATGTACAACTGTACACACAATTTTATGCAATGGAGAGTCCACACACCAGTGATGGTGACAACAATAGAATAATGTTTTTTTTTTTTTGTCCAAATGAAACAAATCAAGTGTGTCAAGGTGATTCATGGGCAAAGAGGAGAGCTGTGTGTGTGTGTGTGTGTGTGTGTGTGTGTGTGTGTTTGTGTGTGTGTGTGCGTGTGTGCACGTGAGTGCATGCATTTTTTTTTTGGCTGGGAGACAGGTACCCATTTTTACAATGTTTTTTTTGGTTCGGAAAGGAATGTTGGGAAAGGAGGTTCAAGTAGGTAGGGTAAGTTAGGAAGCACATGCAGACATACATGGCATATAAGACAGAAAGGGATAGTTATGGAGATAAAAGGTTGAGGACATGATGATTGGGGATAGGTAGAAGAAATCAGAGACACACCCATACCCAACTTGAGAACAGTGAGAATCTAATCTTCATCCTCAGAATTGTCATCACTGTCTCCTTCAGCAGTCCCATGGATCAGTGCTGATGCTGATTCATGTCCTGAGACTGCTTTCCATGATACTCTCCACCAGCCCTCTCAGCTCCTGTGAGATAGCAACACTGCCACCTTCACTGGTACTGTTCTTGGAGGGTAACTGTGCCAGCAGCCTATGCAGAGCTACTTGATGCAGTTGGAAACAGGTAGGGCAGTTGTTGTGCGGGCAACACTAACAGATGTAGAACCGAAAGTGCTGGGTGTCTTGAGCTGCCATCTGTGTAGGTATGACGGGCAGAACCATAGTGGTCAGTTTACCTCTGTTTGTTGCTGTTCATTTATTTTTCAGCATCCAAGTATGTAAACAGCAGAATATTAATAAATTATAATCCACCCAAAAAGAGAAAGAGATAATGTGTGGGGGGGGGGGGCAAATTAGATACAAGGCATGTCACATTACTGCATTTTTCAATCAACTTTGTTTGGCAATACATAAACAATTATGATACTTTACACCTTTGCCACATCCATATATGATGGAAAGGTATTCATGTGTAATAAAATAAACTAATGTCACTGCTATCATATAACACAGAACAGCCTTTATTTTTCAGTGATGGATAGGATCCATGCATTCAAATACTGTATAATAATCACAGTTACCATAATTGGATTATTGCTGACATATTATTGCTGTTATTACTTTAAAAATGCTTATTCAGTAATACAAATTAATTCCTGCTGACACACGTTTATTCTGATGTGCTCCTTACCTAATGTAAGCAGCAACAGCTATTGGGGAAGGCATGTATGAGTGAGATCACGGTTGAGGTGTTCCTGATTAAGATGCTAGTGATTGTGGGAGTGACATAAAATATCTGGCTGGAATTTGAACCTGTATCATACTTATTCCATACCTCTATGAGGTGAGTTAATCACTCCTGGTGCTCCTCATGATTTGCAGATGTTTCCTCTGTAGCTGTACAGTACAAATCAAAAGAAAACAAATGATGAAAGCATAATACGTAGCTGCATTGACTGGCAAGAGCATTAATGTCATACTGTAGTCAGGTAATGGCTCAGTATACTTACACAGCTGAGAAGTGACTGCAGTCCTCATTCCAGCCACTCATTAGCTTAGGAGGCCCTGGCTGCTCTTCTTATGGTTACTGTAGTGGTGACGACATTGTTCCCTAGTACTTGGAATGGCAGTTGCACTGGATACAGCCATGGTTAAGCTATTCCAAGCCTCAGCCTTATACTGAGACTAAGTATAATCCTCCCTGCAGCAGCATACAGCGGTAGCACCTCACAAGCAGTACCAGAAATATCCTGGACTCATCAACACTCTGCCTTTGTGCTGTAAATTTAGCACCATTCTCTCCATCACCAGCCATATCAAACTAACAAAATCTGTCTGAATTTGCACCCAGTTCAGATCTTGCAGGTAACTGGCTGTGTGAAAAGATGTACAGCCTTGTCAACTATATTTGCACAATTAAATGCAGATGGAATCCTTGGCAGACACTTTGGTACTACTTACATCATGTAACAGTAAAGATGTGAAACATGTCATTGAGCTTTGCTATGTGTTATACTCAACCTATTGACATAGACTCCAATGTTCAACAATGGAAAGCCTAGTGGCATGGCTTTTAAGCCTTCCAATTTGGTAGAAGAAAGAGGATGAATTGTAACATATTGTGATGGTGAGGCTTATACAATGTTAAAATATTGTTGTGTCAGCTGGGAAATGAAACCATGGAATAAAGCATGCAAAATTTGAAACTTTGCTTATTAATTGATATTGCCATACAAAAACTACATTTCAAGCCGGGAATACTAATTTGAGAATAAATGGAGATGCACTTCAGAGATGATTGTATGTGTATGACTTTAATTAGTCCTGGGAATGCATTCCTATGTAAAAGTCATTATTTCTGTTTGTAAATATATTTCAGATTGATGCAGTTGAATGAGCTGACTAATATAGGTTGGGGTATGTTACCTGCATACTTCACAATGCATGACTGTCCTAAACACATAGTCAGGAAATGCAATGAGTCATAATGATGATTTTTACAAAAATATTGTTCCCATTTTATATATATATATATATGTTGTTGTGTCTTTTCCCGGTTAGGGGTCGCCACAGCAGAACTCCAATCCGCTAATTATTGGTAGTTGATTTTTATGTGCCGAGTTACCAGCCCTGTCGCACAACCTTCAATGAAGGTAAGCCCATTCACGCATGTCTCCACCCAGAAGACGCTCTAGTTGGTAATTGGACCGGATAGCATCTTACGGTGACGCGACAATGCTACAACGCTACCGCAGCACCACCACCGCGGAGATATATATATATATATATATATATATATATATATATATATATATATATATATAAAAATAAATATATATATGTGTACAAGTGAATTTTATACTAAATATCATAGGTGTCAAGTTTAGCAAATTGGGCACACCTTACCTTGAGTTATATGTGAAACATTAATGCTATATGCTAATAAACCAAGTGAAATACTGAAGAAATTAAAAACCAATTGCCAAAGCACTTCAGTTGCACATCCAAGGCCAATAAAGGATTCCAGACACCAACATTTTAATTGGTTAACACCACAGATTTAACGCTTGCGTTTTCAAAGCCAGAAACTTCAAAAGAATAGTCTTATCCATTTTACATTTACTTGTCAGAGATCATGTCTCATTAACCCCAACATTAATGTTGAGAGCCAGTAGATACTAAGTCCTAACAACACTTTTTTAATAACACATTTTTTAACAACAGACATCCTATAGGTACATATGAAGTAGATACAACATAATCAATTTTTATATGCATACAGACAATTTTTATATGGATATATATGGTTACAATTTTTTGCAATGAATTTTATATGTATATAAGTAATATTGTTATATGTATTTTATGTATGGTGGTAATGTGTTTTTAAGAAGTATTATGGTTGTGACATCATTTGAAAAGCCCAGTGGGAAGCTAGAAAGGACTGTTTAAAGTGAATGTAAAATGGATAAGACTGTTCTGATGAAGTTTCTGACTTTGGAAATGAAAATGCTAAATCTGTGGTGTGAATCTTTTATTCGCCCTGGATGTGCAACTGAAGTGCTTTGACAAATGCTCTGTGCTAAATAGAAAAGTTTACTTACCCAAGAATTACTGATACATTGCTTGCTAGAGACATGTTTAACCTTATCAGTTTTCTTCAGTGTTACAGTCCTGATCAAACTGTTGTGAGAAATGGGATTCTTACACCATTTATAGAAGAATCTTTTAGAGCATCTTTTAGCTGGATTTGAACCTTAAGCAGCTGTGTTCTTTATGTAAGCTCACTGCACATACACCTTATTCCGCAGAGAGAGAGGTATGCGACAGGTGGAATTTCTCCTCTCAGTACTGTCCACAGTAATGAGAAAAGTGCACTGTTGTGTTTGTACTCTGTAATGCAGCCTATTCTAAAACTTTACTATTTTCATTAAGGTAGGGAACTGTTTGTACATTGCCAAGTGGAGAGCAAATGCAAATTAAAATGAAAAAAAAAACATATTGTGGATAATTGCAATGTGATCTCTGTACAGCATTCAAACAATGCTTCATGTGCCTTATTTCTCTCAAATCACTTCAGTTACACCTTGTGCCACAGAATTGGAGTCTGTCAGATGCATTCTCTGCAGCAAGTACTTTCCATGATGCAGAGGGCCGTGCAATGACACCAAGCATATTTGCTGTATATAAGGCAGCCTAAACTAAAATTTTCCCTGCTTTTTCTTAGGCAATTAACTGTGTTTGCATGCTGCTGAGTGGAAAGTAAATGGAAAAGGCAATAGAAGAATATATATGATAGAAAAAAAAACTGATAATAATTGAAATGCAGTCAGTGGGCATATGTAGCAATGACCAGAGTAAGAAGTACATTCAAGTGACACATTCACCCTTCTCATATCTCATTGCAATATCAGAAATTTACTTTGTGGAATACATTATTGTACTTGTAGTTACTGCCAAGAATTTGGAAATGGACATGCAGCTGCTCACATGTTGGTAGCATTACTGATAGAATTTGATTTTTAAACAATACAATGGTATCACAAGATGTTTTTAAATATGTATTCAGACCACCTTCTGTATAATTATCATTTAAGTGGATCTGAAACATGCATCAGGTATCTTTTTTCTCTAAGCTCAGCTCTCTGAACTTACACCTTGGGTCACAGAGAAAGGTACATGAAAAGTGTAATTTCTTCAGTGACTATTATCCAGAGTCCTGAAAGCAATGCCAACAGGCCTGTTTTCACTACTTAAGGCATCCTAAACTTTTCACTTTTTTCCTTAGGTATTGAACCACTTTAATACATTGCCAAGTTGAGAGCAAATGCAAATTAAAATGAAAATAAAAATATATTGTGAATAATTGCATTGTGATTCTGCTCAGGATTCAAACAATGTATGATGTACCTTATTTCTCTCAGTTCAATTTACTTACGCTTTGTGCCACAGGGAATGTTGCCTGACAGGTATAGTTTCTTTGCTGACTACTATAAAGAGTGATGACAGCTACCCAATGCCACTAGGCTGGTTTGAGATAGATAATGCAACCCAAACTAAATGTTTACTTTTTCCTTAGACAGTGAACAATGTTTATGCACATCTGAGTGGAGAACAAATGCAAAAGGCATTAGAAAAAGAAAAAAAAAAACAAAAGAAAAAAAAAATGACATAAAAATCTGAAAGGAAAACTTAATTCAAGCACAGTGTATACTTATCAATTACATTTCCCCAAGTAACAACATCCCTACCCTAGATCTTTTTCTTTCTTGGGTCTCTCAAACCATCTCTTATGAATCTGTTATCTTGGGCAATGTCAACATTGACTGGAATGCCCTCAACACTGATTCCCCAAACACCTCCATCAACCTCTTTGGTTTCGCCCAACTAATCTCCACCCCTACTGACCTAAAGAAATGTACCAACAATGACTCCACTCTAGACTGGGTCCTCACTTCCAATCCTACCATCTATAATAATCCCTCACCCTACTTGACTCCTTAAGTGATCACCATCCCGACTACATACTTAGATACTTACCTCAGTTTTACAAACCCCAACAATATAAAGGCTGCCACAAACTCTCTAATTTTAATCCAGAAACTTTCAGCCACCAGATCTCTTCAATTAATTGCTCCTTCCTCCATAACCTCCTCCTAGAGAACGTTGTCCTGGCTTTCAACAATATCTTCTTAGAAACACTCTACTCCCTAGCACCCATCAGGAAACTAAAAATCAAAACCCATTATGCCTTCTGGTTAATGCATGCCACATGAACCCAAATGAATAAGAGAGATAGTGCGTGGAAAAAATGGAAAAGATCCAATGCCTCCACTGATCTTCAAACCTACAGAGAGCTCCGATTTACTATTGGCATTACAATTCCACTTCGGTCGACTGTTTAGAATGTTGACCCTAAATGCTGGATCCAGAATGCTGAAAAGTAAACCAAGGTGAAAATGAATACATCAACAACCATGGTTCAGTGTATTTGACATAGCAAGAGGTGATGTCAGTCACCCATGCTATGCACATTAACATACCATTACACTCTAAAGTCAATGGTATGTTAATGCTACTATTTTGCATGTGTGAATCTATGCCCCGCCACACCACCTGTACATTAAATATAGAAACTCCAAGATCACACTACAGTGAGAAAATGGGCTAATTTCCTCTTCCCCACTGAACAGTTATCTCCCAGCATGTCGAATCTGGAATGATTGAGTGTAACATGTCACTCGATTATTCAAAAGTGATCACTTTTGGTTAATTTCACTGCTGTTTTGAAAACAGTGATTCAACCATGTGTAAATGTCACAGTAAACCGATAACTGCATATCTTAACCAAAGAAAAGGTAACCCATAACAAACAAAACTTTTTCCATAAACCACTCAATAACTCCCATTCCAATCCCCCAAAATTCTGGCAATCGGTTAATAAGCTACTAAATCCTGGGTGCCCATCATCCCCAAACCCTTGCTCTAACAGTTCCTCCACTGTTACTGCTACCTTACTTAATTCCTTCTTCATTGATAGTATCCATAACCTTACCAGGAATGACATTATCATCCACTCCATATCCCCTACTTCCACTCCATCATTGATTTTTATCTCTTAAACACATCCCTACACATATATTCATTCCCTTTTTAGCTAACTTAAAACATCCTCTCCATCAGTAGAATATCTACCTCTGTACTCCTTAAAAATTGCTGTTAATTCTGTCACTTTCTCCATCCCCATATTACTCAATAGATCCATTAAGGAAAACGCTATGCCTAATATCAGGAAAAAAATTCTACATCATACCCATGCATAAAGGCGGCAACTCACCTGACCACTCTAATTTCAGACCAGTTGCCATCTTATCCCCCCTGTCAAGAATTCTTGAAAAATGCATACACAAACAGATTCTTGATCACCTTCTACAAGAAAATCTTCTCACATCTTCACAGCATGGCTTTCATCCAAAACATAGCACTGCTACTGCTCTGACATCCTTCATAAATATTATGACCATTTCTCATGACAACAAACTAATCTTCTGCTTGTTTCTTGATCCCTCTAAACCCTTCAGCACTGTATCCCATAGACTAATTCTATCCAAATTAACTTCAATAAACTTTTCTAACTCTGCATTATCTTGGTTCTCCAGCTACCTATCCAACAAACTCCAGGCAGTGAAATGGTAATCCAACTTATTTTCCTTTCTACCAGTTCAAACAGGGGTACCCCAGGGTTCCATCCTGGAATCCCTACCTTTTAACATCTTTATCAATTACCCCCAGTCTTCCTCTCCACTCTCTACCATTATTCAATATACAGATGACTGCTATCATCTTCTGCTCTGATAACATCACTCACATCCATAAACTCACCCAAGAGTCCCTACATGCAGTCAAAAGATGACTTACTTCCAACCAAATGTTACTGAACCCAAAGAAAACCAAACTACTCCTATGCTTCCCTAAACCTCTCCAACATCACAAAGCCACATTTACTGTCTCCTCCCTCAATAACACAACCATGTCTAACCACGGAAGCACTTTACATAATCGAAATACTGAAATCTCGAATGTCATATGGTCGAGACCATATGATCGACATTTCAGAATATCGAATATGTAAAGTTTTAAAAAATAACACTTTACTTACCTTAAAATGTTACGTGCACACAGAGGCAAGGCTTCTTGTACGCTCTGTGTGTACGTAATGTTATCTTTTTTGTGGTGTTGACAGGAAGTGGGAAATCTCCCGTTTTGTGCTTCTGCATACAGCGCAATATGGGAGATTTCCCTTTTCCCCACTGTAGCGCGATCTCGGAGTTGGTATATTTAAGTAGGGGTGCAGGGGGGGCAAAGCCCCCCTGCAGAAGCGAAGTTTGTCTTTTTTTTTTTTTTGGTTTCGCTTCAGAAGTTCGAGTTTACGAAACTTGATCTTTTGGTTTCGGTTATTTGCAGTTCGAGATTTTGTAAATTCAAGCTTCTGAAGTGAATCCCTAACCACACACTAAACTTCTAGATGTTATTATCAATGACCAGTTTAAGTTTGATCTCCACACTCAGCAATACATTAAAAAGACATATCAAAAGGTGAGCCTGTTATAGAGGCTTAAAAACGTCTTCACTAAACCTTCATGACTCTCCCTTGAACAAGCTTTCCTACTCCTCACTGTACTCTATGCAGCCCTTGTCCTCACAAATCTCCAGTGCAATATTCTGTGCAAAGTAGAACTCACCTATAATAAAATTGCAAGATTTGCCTCTAACCAGCATTATCATATCCACCACTGCATTACACTTAAAAGCTTACAGTGGCTGGAATTTCTTCACCAAATTCTACTTCCCCAGCTGCTCATGGCACATTCTGCCTTATATGAACCATCTTCATGTCCCTCTCTCTCTACTCTTATCCAGCGTTACACTCCCAACCATGCTCTCCGGAGCTCTCAACAGTACCTACAGCAAGTCTGTAAGTCCAATAAAAATATTGTCAAACTCCTCTATACAGCTACTCTGTAGCAAATGCCTTGAATAAACTATCACTATGTGTCATATCTACTACCAATCCTAAGTCTTTTAAAATAACTCTGAAAGATAGCCTCTACAACTCTTGCTTATGGAATGACCAAACTTAATTTAACTTTTCATCTTCAATAATTGCATTCTTTTTGACCCCACTTAATTATATCAGTCATTTTATATAATCTTGATACCTCCCCCATTGCCTTGTCATATTATGCCTAACAATCTGCTGTACTCTCAGTCTCCTTTAACTTTTGTCTGTTCACTAGCCTCTTTCTTAGGGTTTACCCCCTGTATGTATATTATATAATCTTTTTACTGCTGTTACTGCTCTGCTTCTCTTACTGCTTCCACTGGCTTCTGACCTCTTATGTTACTTTTTCCTTCATATTAATTGTTTGTTACAGATTGTACTCTATTATGCTGTATATATTATACACCCTTAGCATGGCATCAATTGTCTGTATTTCTTTAATATTTTTTTACTTTTTACTTTTCATGCTTAGTTTAGAAATAACTTGCTCATTTGTAATAATTTCCCATGTTGTTACATTTGTTTCTTGTAATACTGGAGCTTTTCTCCTTGGGCCTCAGCTGAAAAATGGCTATTGCCCAGTTGGATTTACCTGGTTAACAAATGTCAAATACATAAATAAATAAATACATAAATAATAAATAAATAAATAAACAAGCAAAATATTAATTGTCAGATAAAATGCATTACAGTGACACACTTATCCTTCTGAAATATCCTTGACACACAAGAACCTTAATTTCTGGCACATATTATCTGGATTATAAGTACAGCTAAATAACAGTAAAGGGGACAGATAGTAGCTCATATGTTGTTAGCAATACTGGTAATTGTTGATTTTCAAATAGGAACTCAATGATATCGTGTAATATGGGGAAATATGGATTCAGAACCTCCCTTTTTAAAATTATCACTTAACTGTATTAGAACCATGCATCAGCTGTCTTGTTTCTCTGCCCTCACTACACTTATATCTTATCCCACAGAGAAAGCTAATTGCAAAGTATATTTTCTTCACTGACTGTCAAGGCTGTTGACAGATGTTCAGCATTACAAGGTTTGTTTGAACCACATAAGGCAGCCTGTACTAAATGTTTCACTTTTTTCTTTAGGCAGTGAACTGTAGATTACTGCTGGGGACCACTGCCAGTTCACAGTGAGGTTTTCTAGATGATGCACAAAAGACATAGAAAGAGAGAGAGAGAGAGAGAGAGAGAGAAGGTGCTGAAATATGAGAAATACTATTAAAAAGTAGTTACGATGCATGCATTTGATATTCCCTCAACTTGGTTGTGTTTTTACATGAATATATGCTCATTAAACATCATTAGGTTCTCACAAACACAGCCATGTCTGGATTAATACCCAGGACACCAGGCATTCATGACACAATTCAGATTCTTATTACTATTTCCTACACACACATTATACTGTGAAAATAAAACTGAGGTTACCTATAGTCAATATGTGACATAGTATCAGATTACATTACAGGAGCAACAGAAATATTTCCTATCCTTTATCCTGTGTAATTTGCAGTTAGTTGTGTGTATTGCTGTGATACGGACACAATATGAAATAAAACGTTTGACCACTGCACCTCTTTGCTTCTCTTTACTTTGTGAACATCTTTCAAAGATCTATGCTTCTCTAACAAGACTGCTATGTAATCTGCCTTGCAGATTAAAGATATTTGAAGGAGTAAAGGTCCATATTTTCAGCAGAAGCCTAGGGAGAAAAGCTCCAGTGTATTACAAAACATTTTAAGAGCAATCATTTTACAATCTAAAACAATACAAAAACAAATACAGTTTAAATAATCAGACCAATTTAGATATAATATGAAATCAAATGGTTAAGAATAGATACAAGTTACATGACAATATTTTAATAGACAGAGAAATGTAATCAGTTTATACAGAAATTAAAAGTAAGTTAATATAATACAAACAGGAATTGCAATATGAAGTGAGAGAAAATCAAGCTTATGGTGCATTTAGATAGAAAACCAGGGGAGAGAAATTGATAGAAATAAGGAAGTGATTGAAGAATACAGAGTAAATAGATGTTAGGTATGAATATCCTGATATTGAGCAAGAACAGAACCAGTTCTTGACTAGGAAGCCTTTAGAATGGCTATGAAGGATGGCAGGGAGGTTATTGACCAGATGGCTAGAGATAAGGACTTCCAGACCTTAACAACATAGTATGAGTACAGACAATGCCCAGCAGATTTGCTAGATTTGTGGACAGAGAGGACCTTTTGGTTAATGGACCAGAATGGCCAACTGGAAACATAGTTGTATAAAATGCTATTTATTGCTGGAAAAGCAGATGGATTTTGAATAATTTTATAGGTGGTAAGAAGCTATGTAGATGTTAGTTGATGGGGCAGTTCTAACCAATTTAGTTTTTTAGTGCTATACAGTGGTGGGTATTGAAAAGGGTATTTGCTGCAAATTAAGCAGGTTTGCAAAAGCATTGTTCAGGTTTTGATTTCTGTGATGCCTGAAGGTTAGTAAGAATGGGAGCACCATAAAGAAGTGTGGGGAGGAGGTAGGTAGTAGCAAGTGTAGCTTTAGTTAAATTCATCAGAAAGTTTTGAATCTATAAAGCATCCTTAGGTTTTGATGAGTTTTACTTATGCAATTTTGTATATGCAGGATGAACTTAAGATTTTAATTCTTTATCATTCCTAATAATTTGGTATGAGAAGTGACATCAATGGTTGGGTTATCAAGAGAGAGGACTTTACATTTTGTTTTTTTTTTTTGTTTTATTTTTTCATAGAAGAGAAATCTGGAGAAAAAGTAGTATTTTTGTTTTAGGGTTGAACATGAGTCTGGAGATACAAAGCCTCCAGTCAAAGCTTAATGAGTAATGTTTTGGAGGTGTGTCATGTTGTCAGATGAGCAAAATAATGCAGAGTATTCTGAGTTCTGTATTAGGGAGACATGTTGTGTGGATGTGTGGAGGGTGTTTGTGAGAATGTAGAAGAGGAGGGGACCAAGGATAAAGCCTTGTAGTACACCTGTTGTGACTGGGAGGTGTAAAAAGAAGATAGATTGCCATTTTACTGACTAATCCCAACTGAACAGGTAGCCTTTGAACCATAGATGGGTGGTCTGAGATAGACCTAATGAGGATATTTGAAGTAGAAATTTGCTGTGGCAAACTGTGTTGAAGATTTAGATTAGTCTAGAAATAAGGAGGAGACTAGTTTGTGATTATCTCTAGCTTTATTGACAGTATCTATTTAAGTTAAAAGTGCAGTGTTAGTACCATGGGAATGACAGAAGGCATGCTGTGTGGGAGATCAGAGTTCCTCCTGCAGGAAATAGTTTAGCAATTGTTTCTGAATACATTTTTCAAGTATTTTGGAGAGGGGGACAAGATTGCTATAGGTCTAATATTTGAAATTTCTGTTGAATTTCCTCCTTTGTGTAGAGGGATAAAAGAGGATATCTGAGTTTCCTGGAATGACCGATTTATACAGATTGAGACAGGATAGGCAATGCTATCAGCTGTTATTTTAAAGCATTCCCTTGGAAGGTCATCAGCTGAAGTAGTACAGAATTTAAGTTTAAATTTTTGAGTTTGTTTAAGAGTAGTTTTATATAGGGTGCAGTTACACATTTGAAAGTGAAAGTGGATCTGGCGATATATGGCTGCTGGGCTAATTTAGAAATAGATGTTGATGGATCCTTGGTTTGAGTTGTTATACTTTTGATTTAATAAAAATTGAATTGTATTGTGATTATGAGTGGTGAGTTATTGGGAGAGGAGTTAGGGATAAGTTTATGGCCAGGATACAAAATGTCTTTAATGGCTGTCCAGAATTTGTAATGGTTGTCTTTACTATTATTCTGAAAAATGAACACAAATGATATGCTAATCTGTTCCTCTGCATGAATATATATATAATAATGTGATGTTTACTGTACACATATATCTAGTGCTCAGAGAAAGAACTGAACAGCACTTAGCATAAAATATTTTAATAGCATATTGCATTTTCTAATGCAACACTTGCAATGCATGTCAATTTATATATGAAAGAACGCACATTTTGTTAAGCCATTTGGAACATATGATAAGGATCCCAGGCAGGTTCAATTGCTATTCTAAGGGCTTTATTTATATTGAGATGTGCTCTGGTTGTCTGAGTTTTTATATAGGTATGACTGTCAGGAGTCTAGGCAAAGGAATAAAAGAGCACATCTATGCTATTAAAATTAAAGATACTAACAGTCCACTGTATAGACATTCAATCAAGTGCATAAATACAAAAAAATGTATTTGCTGTTCTGAAGCAGGTTTTGATGGATATGAGAGGGAGTAACTAGAAAAAGCAAATGAAACTTAAAGAGACAGAATGGCAAATTGGATTGGGAACAGATCAACTGCCAGGGGTTAAATGAAACCTTCACTATTAAATGTTTTCTCAGCGAATATAGGTTAGCCATCTAGCAAAGGGTGAAAAGGTAATTTTTTTGTTAATCAAATTTTTAAAATGATTGGTTATTTTTGTATTTGAATTTGTATTTAAATGATGGTACAGGATTTTAATGTAGAATGTATTTCTGAAGAAGACAATTTACTTGCCAAAAGTGGTTATTAAAATAGTTTACACCTAAGTGCTGTTTCAGTCCATTTCTCTGAGCATACACAAGTGGTTTTCATAGGTTCATAGGCTCATAGGTGTGTACTAGGCTAATGGCTCTGGAGCCTTTACAAGCCTAGCTCATAGAGGTTCCCTGGCATCGTGCCACCCCAACGTTAGTTCCCAGTGCTTCTATCAAGTAGAGCCACTGGAGTGATCCCTGGGGTGAACTTTCATAGGTTCATAGGTTCATAGGTTCATAGGTTGGTACTAGGCTATCAGCCCTAGGGCCTATACAAGCCTAGCCATAACAATTCCCTGGCTATTTCTTCCCACATTATTTACTTTCCTGGACCCCTGTCTATCAGGGCGACTGACGTGATCCCTGGGGTGAATTTCCTTTCTCCCATCCAATCGTCAAGGTTCCTCTTGAAGAGGTACAAAGAGGCACTCTGCTTGACATGTATGGGCAGTCTATTCCAGAGTCTGGGCAGTCTCTGGGTCAGGAACCTATCCCTCCAGCATGTTTTGTTTATTGTGATGACAAGGTTTAGATCCCTGGAGCATGTAGCTCTGAGGGATTGGGATTTCTTTATGTATAGCATGTCCAACAGCTCTGGGTTTGACATGGCCTTGTATGTTAAGCAGAGATCGCCTCTGAGTAGACGATATGTGACAGAGTATAGCTGGAGTTTTATCAGGCGGTCAGCGTAGGGCATCTGCTTTAGGCCTGTGATTCTTTTAGTGAGGTATTTCTGAGGCCTTTCCAGTTGTTGCAGATGTCTTGAGGGGTACATACCAAATGGGGCGTTGTATTCTATAATGGGTCTAATGAGGGATGAGTACAGTGGGACAATGACCTCCTTTTTTCTGGATGAAAAGCCCTTCGTGATGAGGTGTGCCACATAGAAGGATTTCCTGACTGTTGTGGCGATGTGGTTATCGAAGGTGAGACCACTGTCCACCTGTGTCCCTAAGTCTCTTATCACACTTTCTGTGTTTAGTGTACTGCTACCTATATGGTAATTCATGGATACATGTTTTTTCCCCAAAGGGGATAACAATACATTTCTTGGCACTGAGCTTGAGCCCATGGCTCTGGCACCAAACATCTGTTTCTGCAAGGCCCTTTTGTAGAGTATCCACATCATTTGGGGATTCAATAATGGCTCCCAGTTTGCAGTCATCTGCAAACTTTGTTAGCCAGAGTCCCTTAGTGTTGACCTGTACTTCAGAGAAGTAGATGCCAAACAAGAGCGGCCCCAGGAATGAACCCTGAGGTACTCCACTTGTCACTTGTCTGGAGCTGGATTTGGAGTCGGCTACTTTTACAGTGTGGGTTCTATCTATTTCCCATCCACTCATCAAGATTTGTCTTGAAGATGGCCAGTGAGGTGCTCTGCTTGGCATGTATGGGAAGTCTATTCCAGAGCATTGGCAGTCTCTGTGTTATGATCCTGTCCCTCGAGGGTGTTCTGTTGATTGTGGTAATGAGGTTGAGGTCTCTGGAGCATGTGGTGTGGAGGGATTGGGATTTCTTTAGATGTAGCATTTCTAACAGAGCTGGGTCAGACATGGCTTTGTAAGTCAAACAGAGATCACCTCTTAGTAGATGATATGAGACAGAGAATAGTTGCAGTTTTTTGAGTCTGTCCATGTAGGGCATGTGTTTAAGGCCTAGGATCCTCTTCATGAGGTACTTTTGTAGCCTTTCCAGCTGTTGCATGTGTCTAGTGAGGTACATGCCAAATGTGGCATTATACTCAATGACTGGCCTAATGAGGGAAGAATAGAGAGAGATGATGACCTCTTTCTTCCTGGAAGCAAAACTCTTGGTAATGAGATGTGCCACATAGAAGGGCTTTCTGACCACAGAGGCAATGTGGCAGCTGAAGGAGAGGTTGCTGTCAACCTGTGTCCCTAGATCTCTCAGTGTTCAAAAACAATAAACTGCACTGATAAACTTGCAGAAACAAAAAAGCAGCCAACATGTCAGCTAAATCCACAAAGACGAACCACCACTTAGAAGTATAAAATAATCGCAAGCTTTATTCCAAAAATAAAACTGTATTAAAATGTTAGCATTTTCATTTAAATAAATATTAAACTTCTTCAGACATACCTTCAGTGTTCAGTGGGCTCCCATCGATATAGTAATAAGTGGGAACTGAGTTTTTCCCAAAGGGGATGACGCTGCATTTTCTGGCATTGAGCTTAAAGCCATGATTGTGACATCAGTCGTTGGTGTCAGCGAGTCCTTTCTGTAGGATGTCTACATCACTTGGGGAGGTAATAATGGCTCCCAGCTTGCAGTCATCTGCAAACTTGGTCAGCTAGAGTCCCTCCATGTTGGCCTGGACTTCTGAGAAGTAGATACCAAACAGGAGAGGACCCACGACCGATCCCTGTGGGACTCAACTCGTAAATGGTTGGCAGTCTGACTTGGAGTCGCTACTTTCACACTGTGGGTTCTATCTGTGAGCCAATTTGCAACCCACCTAGTTATATAGGGGTTGATGCCTAGTATGGTGAGTTTATCTATAATTCCTGAGTGGGGAATGGTGTCAAAGGCCTTGGCCAGATTGAGATAGGCTGTATGAACTGCCTTGCCCTCATCCACAGCTCTGGCGACTGTCTCAAATAAGTCAACCAAATTGAGCAGGCATGATCTACCTTTCACAAAACCAAATTGAGTGGGATCTGGAGTTTGTAGATTCCCTATATCCTTGTTAATTAGGTCCATGATGATGCGCTCCATAGCCTTATGGGTGCTACTTAAATGATCGGAGTTCAAAGCTTCGAATTTCATACAGCTGAAACCATATGATTGAGGTTCTAAAACATCGAACATTCAAACAGAGATCTCCATATAGCGTGGAAAGGGAATATTCCCTTTTCCTCACTGTAGTGTGATCTCAGAGTTGGTATATTTTAATTGCGGAGGGTGCAGGGCGTGCAAGGGGGCTTGCCCCCTACATATATGTGTTTAAATTTGTTTTTGTTTTTTTTTTTCTTTTTTTAAATGTTTGAGATTACAAAACTTCGATCATATGGGATTGACCATATGAGTTCGAAGTTTTGTAATTTCGATCATTCAATGTAGACCCAGCTTTACATGTCAGAGTCATCAGGCTAATGGGGAGATAATTCCCAGGGTCTGTAGTCGCTCCCTCTTTATGGTGAGGGATGACTGTAGCAGTGCACCATTTGGTAGGGACAAAGCCTGAGGTGAGGGTGTGACTGAACAGGGCACACAGATGTGGTGCCAGTTCACTTTGTAGTTCATGTAGAACACATCCAGGGATATTGTCAGGTCCCATGGAAGCTGTATTCTTGTCCTTGGACAATGCAGCTTTAACATGTGCTATAGTAATACTGGGTGGCTGGAATTCCTCTGGTATTGTGATTGGTCCTTTAGGAGGGGAGAGAGGGTAAAGTTGGTAGCGAATCTGTCTGCCAGTATGTTGGCAATATCTGTTGGCTTGGTATAGGAGATACCATTGTGCAGTAACTCAGAGCAAACCTGGGTATTGCCATGGAGATTCTTGATATAACTATAGAAGGCTTTGTGGTTGTTTTTAGTGTCTGCCACAATTCTGCCTTCATAGCTGGGTTTAGAGATTTTCATGAGGGATCTCAACTTTTGTTGAGGCTAATAATTCATAGATTCATAGATTCATAGATTAATACTAGGCTAACTGCCTTTTGGGCCATTTTAAGCCTAGCCAATTACCCCTTGTGAGAATCAAACCTTACACCTTGTGTCTGCAAGGTAAACACCTTAACCATTATGCCAACCTCCCACCTCTGGATCTTCCACTGGGAGTTTTTTCCAGTCTTGGGACTTCACCTTTTTCTGCAACAGTTTCTTCCTTCTATTGTAGTGTTTATTAATGGCAGGGGACCACCAGATTGGCTTATTTTCTTTGGAGGAGAGCATTTTGGTTCTGGTTGGTATGGCTAGTTCCATCTATTTATGTATGTATTCGTACAGTGTATTGGTGTATGATTGGTGCATGGTTCTATTTTCCATTGACATGGGTGCCATGAAGTTAGCCATCTCTGTTTTTAAGAGCCCAAAGTTAGCTTTGGAGAAGTTTTTCATGCTGGTTACTTTTGCAGGGGGTGTGGGTGAGATGTGGATTTCCATGGTGATTGTTTCTGGTTGGATCTAACCAAGGAGGAATTGACTATTGTGTAGAGCAATGGTTGCCCATGTTAGTAATAACCAGATCAAGGATGTTGCTTCCTCTAGTGGGAGTAATAATGAGCTAGTCCATGACAATGGAATTGAATTCCAGGAAGCATTGGGCCAGTGTATTGGTGCATGAGTAGTTTTCCCAGTTGATGGAGGGGTAGTTGAAGTCACCTAGTATGAGAGTGTTGGATTGGACCCTAATAGTTTCCAGGGTACTTAGGAATGTGCAGTGAGAGTCTTGTGACATGGCTGGGGACCTATAGCAGACTATGACCTGAATCGCCATCTTACCCAATGTTAGCTTTACCTGAAGTATCTCAGGTGCATTTTTTGACATACTTATTGGATATACTTAGTGTGACAATGTGAAATATTGCCACCTATGCCAGTGGAAGTAGGGCAGTGGATATGTAACATATGCTAGCAGAGTTAGCTGTAATTTTGTAAATAATTATATGTCATTTGCATATCAAACTGATTTCTACAGATGCTTGTGTTGAAAAACATATTTGTAAAGTGTTTTGTATTAAAAATGTATCAACAGTGTGACTTACTAGACAGAAAAGAAATATACATGTATATCAGACTGTACTGTATTGTAACTAATTAAACATATGCATTATAACAGAGAACATTGAAGAGAAGAGGTTAAGCTCAGCTGCAGCTAACTTTGGAAAAATAGTAAGAATTTAAATTACTTAATTTAGGCCATAAGGATTGTATCTTACAGTTCTGTTTGCAGCCAGAGACAAAATGCCTGGGAAAACAAGCATTAGGAGGCATTCTGTATTGTCTTTAGCAGTGAACTAATTGCTACTCTGGAAGGGTAGAATGTTGAAATTGTTTTATTACTTCCAGAAGCTGCTACAGATCTGAGCAAAGCTCTGTGTGTGTGTGTGTGTGTGTGTGTGTGTGTGTGTGTGTGTGTGTGTGTGTGTGTGTGTGGGTGTGTGTGTGTATTGAAATTCTGGCAGTTTCTAAAAATGGGGGGGGGGGTGCATAGGAACCAGAAGTCAGATGCCCAGCTATATGTGATGTCCTTCTGTAATATATCACAAAAATAATGTTTACTACTAGGTGAGACTGAAGTTTCAGAGCATTGGTTTTGGTTAAAGGAAGGACCCTTCACCTACATCATCTTTCCTTGCTCTAGTAAGTCAGCCAATAAATAGTAATTATATACATCAGTCAGGAAAATATAGTGAGATTAGTTAAGTACTATTTTTTTCTGAATCTGTGTGAATCTGTTCATCTGTGTTATTTTAATGTTTCCTGTGATTGAAACTCTGGTGTTTATTGTAAATTGATATTTAGTATTTTCATGTTATTTTATTACTTATTATTAAATATATTTAAACTTTTCATTGTGTCTTGTCTTTTGGAGAATATTTTAATCTCTGAGAGTACTTATATATATTTGGTGATAGCTCTGGCCACTCCTAAAAGCCTTACAGTATTAGTCAAACACTACCATTTGTATTAATATTAATTTAACTCAGTATAATTGGGTACCCTTCTGAGAGCATTAAAATACCTGGCTTTGGAGTTTCTGGTGGCAATTTAACTACCTTATAGTCTGGATAGAATGGGTCATAGCTAGTAAATGTGTGTCAGCCTTTCCAATGTGTGTGTGTGTGTGTGTGTGTGTGTGTGTGTGTGTGTGTGTGTGTGTGTGTGTGTGTGTGTGTCAGTTGCTTGGAGCACAGGCATGAAGCACTGGTTTCACAGATAGAGATGGTGGAGAACTTGGCATGAACACTCGGCTGAGGTCTCAGTTTTAGAGCCCTGCCAATGGGGAGTCTTATTGGGGACCTGGAGGGAGACAGATAGAGAAACCCAGACCCTGAATTGAGTGTGTTCAGACATCTGAGATATGAAAAGTCAATCATCTGGCATTAATTGGCATGTATGTGGCTATCAGTGAATATAAATGTGTGACCCTTTTTTGATTTGCTCAGGGTAAAAGTTATTTTTTTCTATTTCTGCAGACCTGGTGTGTATTTGTATCAGAAGAGCTAAGATAAGCTATTGTTGCTATTTCTTAATGCAGCCATACATCTGAGATGCACATATTTCTTAATGCAGCCAGACATCTGAGGTATGCATAGACAACAAAGTATATATAATTAATGGACATCGAAGTTGTCTATGAATGAAAATGACTGTATGTGGTAGGGTATGCAATGTATCTTAAAGTAGCAAGTTGGCCACCAATATTGCACACATTTAGTGGATGTCTGTAGGAGACAGGGCTGGATGTGTGCGATAGCAAACTGATCATTGTCACAATGACATACTAAGTAGTGATGGCACCTCATAGTGCATGATTCTGTGACTGAATTTTGACCATGATAGTTTAAAAGTGACATCTGTATGTACTCATATCTTCGTGGATTTTATGAAGGTGCTTTAGTTTCCTCCCCAAGATCCACCACTGTATAATGTGTAAATTAACCACAAAAAGGAGCGAAATGGCTTTGCAGTAAAAAATCCAGTTCCCAATGTAAAATAACAAAAACAAAAACAGCAAACCTCTATTTCCAAAGTAAAACAGCTTTTTCAGCTCATAAAAGTAGTATGCTGCAAAGTAAAGCAAGTGTAGCTGGTTCTTCAACCCAAAAAGAATCGCACAAAAGTATAATCCAAACGAGAACTTTAATAGCTAGCTAGAGTTAAGCGCTTTCACCAAATGGCTTTTTCAAAACTTCAACAACTGCCATTAAAAACAAAGCATTTAAATATACAATGGAAGAAGTTCATTGGTGCACATGACATAGTTAATTGACTTAAACTCTAGTTCATTTACATATATACAGAAATCCTTCTGATATACTTCTAAAATACATTTAAAAAAGCTAAGATAGTTTATTCATCATAATACAGAAGGACATAGTATAAATACACATCTATGACCTAAAACAAATGTAAAATGAGATAGTGAAATGTTATAAAAGTTATAAAACATCCATAGTGTAGCATGAAGAGGAAAAAAGGGGTAAAATACGATTGATTCAAGTGTAACTATATAAAAATGCTCCATAAAAGTCTATATAAGTCTATATGTGCAACAGGGTTCAGATACATGATAGTACATGAATTAAAAAGTAGTGCAGGTAGGTATGTGTATAAAAAGGGGGGGGGGAAGCAACTAAGTGTGTAAACTAAAAACATTTTGCTTACACAGTAAAAGGTAAAACCTGAACTCCATCAATGACACCAGGGAAAATGTCTGCTCAGAGAGGGGGGACAATCCACCTCAGTAGACAATGGTGATACAGGTAGGCGTGTGTATGGGAAGGGAGAAATAACTAAGTAGGGGGTCTAAAACCCTTTTCTTACGTAGTAATGGTTTAACCTGGACTCTATCATTGACACCAGGAATTTGTCCGCTCTAAGGCGGACAATCCATCTCAGTTCACATTCAATAAATGTGAATCAACATCTCCACCTCTGAGATTAGGTTCAACTTGTTGTAGTACACTAAAGTTAAAGTAATGGTCAGGTCCTGTATTTCTAACATGTCTGGCAAGTGCATTATGATCAGATGCTATCCTAATGTTGTAAACATGTTCTCTTATACGTTCTCTAAGTTGTCTACAAGTCTTGCCTACATAAAATACCGGACAAGAGACACACTTAGCAATATATACAACATTATTGCTGGTGCAATTGGTGCCAGTATTAAAGTAAAAAATTTTTTGTGTTGTCGGATGTTTAAAAGTGTCACTGTTGTCTATATATTGACATTGATTACAATTTTGACAGGATATTGTATTATGGTCAGATCTTGGTTTCTGGTAACCATGTTCTACTAAAGGGCGATGGCATAAGGTCCTTTTAGATTGGGTTTATTCTTATAGACAAACCTTGGATTATCACCTACTACTTCTAAGATTTGGTCATCCAATCCAAGGATTCCCCAATGTCTATGTACTATCTCCTTGATCTTGTCAACATCTCTAGAGTAAAATAAGGACAACTTAACATTATCACCCCTACTGATAGCTGGTACTGCTTCAGATGCTTCTTTCCTTGAAAAATAAGGTTTAGCCACTGTGTCTCTCAACTTGTCAACCTGATTCCTATTCCTATCTATGTCTCTCATCACATATTTACGTTCCAAAAATCTATTTGTAAGTGATTCAATCTCTTTGGAATGTCCTGAGGGGCATGGGTTCAACCTTGATGCTCGCATAAACTGCCCTTTCATAATGTTCTCAAAAACATATCTGGGGTGCATACTATGTCGATGCAACAGTGTATTCCTAAAACAGGGTTTCCTATACACTGATGTATTTAATAAACCACTAGGTAATCTATTTATCTGGACATCTAGAAATGATATTTCAATACTGGAATAATTAATAGTAAATTTCAAGAAATCCGTTAGTCCATTAATGGAATCAAAGAATTCCAGAAGGGATGCTTCATCTCCTTTCCAGATAAAAAAGAGGTCATCTACGAACCGTCTGTAGTAACCCACATATTTCTGGAATAAAGTTAACGGAAAAAGAAATTCTCCTCCCAGTCTGCCATCACAATGTTGGCGTAGCTATTGGCACATGAAGTGCCCATAGCTACGCCATCTTTCTGTATACAGATCTCCTTTCCAAAAATAAACATATTGTTCTCAAGAACAATCTCTAAAAATAAAGAAAGTAGGTCCACTGTCCCTTCTTCAAAATTAGATTTACTACGAATATATCTTTGAAACATTAACATACCTTCTTGGTTAGGAATCATAGTGAAGAGACTAGTAACGTCAAGTGTAACCAGTAAAAATGGTTCCCTATCTTTCAGTGTAGCAGTAAACTCATACAAGTCAAGCAAAAACTGTTTGCTATCTTTAAGGATAAATTTATTACTATCCACTAAAGGTCTAAGAAAATATTCTAGTAGAATAGAAAAAGGCTCAGTTAGCCATCCTTGCCCTGCTACAATAGGTCTCGGAGGAGGGGAAGTCAATGACTTGTGAATCTTCGGTAAGCCTTGTATTACTGGTATCAAGGGATTCCTAACTCTAAGATATTCAAATAGGGTATCCGAAATAATATGACTACGATGGAGGTCATCTAGAGTGTCATAGACTTGGAAGACTTTCGTACCAACCTCTAAAAGGCTTATATTACCATAGAATGTTCCATCACTTAACATAGAATCCATCATACTGATGTATCTAGTGGAGTCTAAAATCACTATGGGGCCTCCCTTATCAGCTGGTCTTATAACTATTGAGAGGTCATTTCTGAGATTGTCTAAGGCTTGTTTTTGTAAATAGGTAAGATTGTAATTACGTTTTTAGTAGTATTTTTACTTCTGTTATCATAGTACTTATATATATCATTCTCTACCATTCTAGAGAACGTCTCTATAACTGGATGTATATTTGGAATATATAAACTATTAGGTCTAAACCTCTCCAAATCTCTTTTCTCCTCTACTTGGTCTTGATCTCTAAAATTCAATTTCAGTTGGATATTCCTAATAAACATCTTTACATCTAAAATAGAGTCTGTTAATTCACTATCTCGTGTAGGGATAAAACTTAGGCCCTTGTTTAAAACTTCCTCTTCAAAGGTACTTAAAGGCCTGTTAGACAAGTTGACCACTAGGGTCCCCCTGTTTTCTCCCACATTTTCTTCAAACTTGGTCCTGGATGTTCCCCTCCTGACCCTTTCCGTTTGTTCCTCCCTCTGCTTTGGGATCTCTGTCTCCCTGGGAAGGATTTGTTGGCTATGGGGAAAGGGGTACATATGGGAGATCTACTATTACCAGTTCTTGGGAAAATATCATTCAGTTCCTTCATATTCTTCTTCCTAACTACTGGTTCATTACTTTTATCTGAGAGTATGTTAGCCACTTTCCCTTTATCTGTAATGGGACTTGCAACATCCTCTGAGTATACAATATGTACCACATCTGATGTATTTTCATTCGTTATAGCATTGGTAGTAACATCGACATGGTTAACCATTGTTACTTTAGTGTACTACAACAAGTTGAACCTAATCTCAGAGGTGGAGATGTTGATTCACATTTATTGGAATGTGAACTGAGATGGATTGTCCGCCTTAGAGCGGACAAATTCCCTGGTGTCAATGATAGAGTCCAGGTTAAACCATTACTACGTAAGAAAAGGGTTTTTAGACCCCCTACTTAGTTATTTCTCCCTTCCCATACACACGCCTACCTGTATCACCATTGTCTACTGAGGTGGATTGTCCCCCTCTCTGAGCAGACATTTTCCCTGGTGTCATTGATGGAGTTCAGGTTTTACCTTTTACTGTGTAAGCAAAATGTTTTAGTTTACACACTTAGTTGCTTCCCCTTTTATACACATACCTACCTGCACTACTTTTTAATTCATGTACTATCATGTATCTGAACCCTGTTGCACATATAGACTTATATAGACTTTTATGGAGCATTTTATATAGTTACACTTGAATCAATCGTATTTTACCCCTTTTTCCTCTTCATGCTACACTATGGATGTTTTATAACTTTTATAACATTTCACTATCTCATTTTACATTTGTTTTAGGTCATAGATGTGTATTTATACTATGTCCTTCTGTATTATGATGAATAAACTATCTTAGCTTTTTAAATGTATTTTAGAAGTATATCAGAAGGATTTCTGTATATATGTAAATGAACTAGAGTTTAAGTCAATTAACTATGTCATGTGCACCAATGAACTTCTTCCATTGTATATTTAAATGCTTTGTTTTTAATGGCAGTTGTTGAAGTTTTGAAAAAGCCATTTGGTGAAAGCGCTTAACTCTAGCTAGCTATTAAAGTTCTCGTTTGGATTATACTTTTGTGCGATTCTTTTTGGGTTGAAGAACCAGCTACACTTGCTTTACTTTGCAGCATACTACTTTTATGAGCTGAAAAAGCTGTTTTACTTTGGAAATAGAGGTTTGCTGTTTTTGTTTTTGTTATTTTACATTGGGAACTGGATTTTTTACTGCAAAGCCATTTCGCTCCTTTTTGTGGTTAATTTATTTATGATACACTGTCGTCTGAATTAGGAGCGTTTACCTTTTACTGCAAGCAACTTGTTGCCTGGTTTTATTCTATTACTGTATAATGTGTGCCTATGGTGGTTAAAGCTTTTACCTTAATCCCAATTTTAAACCAGATTGTGAACTCAGAAGGCAGCAATCATTTTTATTTATTTATTTTTGGTGGGGGTATGGGGGAGAGACCCTATTCCCACACGATATATATATATATTGGATCATTTGCTTTCTCATGTTACTGGAAAATACTTTTGTGTCACCTTTGAACGTTAAGTTTTGGATACAGCTTATTTTTATATTTATTTATTTATTTATCATTTTGGTGAAAGAAAAAAATAAGACTGAATTTCTTTCCTTGCTTTTGATTTTTGTTTAAGATACCATTGGATTAAAAGATTTTGAAGAAAAAGCATTAGGATGCACTTGCATCTACAACTCTATGAATCCCTCCACACTTATTACAGTGCAGTCTTTGCTATTTAGGTAATGTGAAAGAATGGCGAAAAAAATAAAAGTAAAATGAATTGTGAAAAAAATAAAGAAATTTATAGGTCTGCATAGTGTGAAGCCAGGCTTGAGGGAGAAACAGGGAATGGCACTGGGAATATGCAGAAGGCACCAGCGTGTAAGAATAGGGACCCCAGAATCCTTTGATTGTAGATAGACATCTGAGCTACACGTCATCAACAAAGTGTCTAGAATGAGTGAAAACTGAGGCAGTCTATTGGTGAAACTGACTGACCCCATCACTGTTTGATCATAGGTATGTGTTTTTTGACCTGCAGGAATATAGCCTGACTGCATTTCAATATTCCAATTGTCCCCATCCCTTCAGTGGCTAAGTACATTTCCCATCACACTTGAAGTCACTAGCTACCACTGCTCTTTAAACATGGCCATGCTTGCATTTATAATATGACAATAACTGTAACTTGTACAAAAACATCTGATAGTTATCATTATTAAGATTAGATAGCAATGTAAGTTTCCATTTAATTTAAATGTCAAAATTATCGTACAGATATAACAGGATGGCATTGTTTTACTTTTAATATAAACACCAAGCCCAATAACTTTACAGTGAATTTTCCCATAGGGTAACATGATTGAAAGGTTTCTAGTTAGCCCAGCTTCAAATTATTAAATTACATGATATTTACAATTCATTTCACGTTCCATCAGTTTTTACTGATGGCAGTTGTGGCTTCTGTAGATTAATCAATAAAGATACAAAGCCTTCCTTTCCCTTACCACAAATTTCAAGTCATAATGGGGGTGTCCATGCACTGCTATGCTATCTGAAAGCTATACATCCTTTTGTCTTGAAGCTGTTATACTTACTTCCATTGGATCACTTTGGTTGATAGCCATGCAGGGTGTTATTAAACATACCTGAACCACTTCAGGTAACCTCTATACAATGGCAGCTTTGTGCAAGTTTCTCTTAAATCAATGAACTCCATGTAATTTAAAGTAAGCCAAGTGACTCTTTTGAAATTATATGGACTGTAATTGGAATCTTTAAAATTGCAGAGCATTAAGTATGTGTTAGTGTATGTGTGTGTGTGTGTGTGTGTGTGTGTGTGTGTGTGTGTGTGTGTGTGTGTGTCTATATAGATATATAAAATATTAATAAACTCACAAAATATCAAGTCTGAGATTGCAATATCTCAGGTTATTCTTTTACCTGTTCCAAGAGATAGAAAGCCTTAAGATTATATAGGTTAGTTTGTTGTAAGGGAGAGAACAAAGCTTCTTGAACAAATGCTTAAAATGCATAGTCATAACTTACAACCTCCTGTTTTTTTTACATTACTCACACCATTTATTACTCAAAGCTTTGGGGCTTACATGGTTGGACTTGCACTTAATATAGGTGTCTAGTTAAAACCCATCTCTGCACATTATGCTCATGAACCCCTTCAGCTACTACCCTCTGCTCATGAGCATAGTTGAGGATGTAGAAGTATACTGACTGGCGAGTCAAGGGCTTTGTTGAACAGCTTAGCTCCCACTTCATCACCAGTAGAGAACGATTCCTCAGAATATGTCTGCTGCTCCATCCTTTTGTCAATGTCTTGCTCATCCATGTCATTACTTATAAGCAACACACTGAAGTGCACAAGTCTTTTCACTAATGACACCCCCACTGTTCCATGTGAAAAACTCAATCACACTTTTCCAGAATACTACTAGTATGGTCTCAGATTTGGAAGTGTTGTCTCCTTGTTTCAGTCAGGGTTAATATGCATAAAGTGTATGCTTTTTTAGTTCTGTAAATATTACTTAATTATTAGTTATAAAACGAAAAGTACATTTTGCCACAGTGGGATAAAGTAAACCACTCAAAGGTTCAATCACACACAGATAAGACACACAAACACATGCAGTGCACACTCACACCTACACACACTCTCAAAGCTCACAGACATATACACAGATACACAAACCTGCTTCCATGCACTGCATCCACATGCACGCATAGACACCCACACATACACACACACACACACACACACACACACACACACACACACACACACACACACACACACACACACACACGAGCGCGCGCACGCACACACACATATTTGAAAGTGTGTCAGTGATTAACCTAGTATTGTGTGACAAACATTCCATGTATCAGAACAATGCCCTTTGCCTTGCTGTGTATAGTGTTCGTTTGCATTTGTACTTTCCATCACATTATAGGTATGCAGATATACATGTGGCCCTTACCTTCTTAAAGATATGTGAAAGAGTACTATTATTTCCATGACAGTCTCTTGAGAAAAGTGTCACTTGAAGCAATCATCCATGGTATGGAAGAAAGCATTTATGTACCTTAGTTAGTTTAGTTCATTAATAAATAATGTGCAAGACCTAAAGTAACACATTTTTGCTGATGGTTTTTAGTAACCCTTAGATAAATGCAGAAATTATTGCATGTGTTTGATTATTTATATTAGAATAAGACAAGTATCTGTTCCTTGTTTAATTCAATGTGCAAATTTTATTTTCAGATATGAATGCACATCATTAAGATATCTACTGTAACTCCTCTATCTGCAAAAAAGACTACAGATTAAATATACCATTTGGAAGAGTTTGTGAAAATTTAAAATATTCATTGATGTGGTGGCCCATAATTCCAAACTGCGAATGACGTTTCTGTTTCCACACTTATGCAGAATGTGAAAATTACAAGGAATACATGCTGAGACATATGCAACATGCCTTTTTTAATGTTGTTTTACAGCAGTAATGTTTATGTTAAATTAAATTAAAATGCACAATGAATATTTGTTGAGTATTAAGAAGAGTCAAAAATATTAAGACCTAAATCAGTCTGCAATCGGATATTCTGGGAAATAAGGGTACTATATAAAGTAATGCACAGCAAATTGAAATGTTATTAGAAAATCAAACAAAACTTTAATACTGGTGTTAAGTGCTTTGCTTTTATGTGATTGTTGTAAAACAAAAACTGCATCTGCACCTGATCTGGTTACCTTTTAGCAACACAGTTAGAAACTCTGTAAATTATTTCAGATATAACAGCTGAGAAGCACAACTTATACATTTCTGCAATATTACAACATCCAAAGACTAACACAGTGAGCTTTTTCTTACTCCAACATATATTTTTTTTTTAGCTCTAGAACATGTTGCTATGGTAGTGCATAATCTGAGTAGTTCAGTAGTGACAGAGTTTATGTTCGCAGGTTTTCTACACCTTCATAACTATTATACTATTTTCTTTATTTTATTTTTGCTGATTTACTCAACAGTAATTATTGGGAACAGCCTGATCCTTGCAGCAGTAATAACAAATAGAAAACTGCATACACCAATGTACTTTTTTCTTAGCAATCTTGCAGTAATTGATTTATTTTATACAACCACTGTTATTCCCAGAATGTTAACTCTGTTTATTGTAGATTCTCAGACTATTTCTTTCAGTCTCTGTTTCGTGCAACTGTGCTTTTTGCATGGGTTTGGAATAGCTGAAGCTTTCCTTCTTGTTGTCATGGCATATGACCGCTATGTTGCCATTTGCAGTCCTCTGCATTATCAAAATATTATGACAAATATGGTTAATATCCTATTGGCAGCAAACACTTGGATATTGCCATTCATAATTGTAATACCAATTGTTATTCTGGCAGCACAATTACCTTTCTGTGGACCTAATAAAATCCATCACTGTTTTTGTGAGCATGTGTATGTTATTAAACTTGCTTGCACTGATATCACACCACATGTTTATCTTGGGTTTTCAGTTGCCATGACTGTATCGTTTATTCCTTTATTCCTTGTTGTTTTCTCTTATATTAAAATATTAACTGCTGTTTTTCAGCTTGCTTCCACTGAAGAACGTCTCAAAGCATTATCAACGTGTACCTCTCATATCATGGTTGTTTCCTTTTATTATGTATCAATCATTGTTGCTTATGTTTCATACACAACAGACAATATTGCTAATGATTTTCATGTGGCTAGCACAATTTTCTGTGCGATACTAACTCCAACAGTGAATCCTGTAATTTACACGCTGAGAAACAGAGATGTAAAATCAACAGTTACAAAGCTTATAAAGAGCGTTCTGAAATACTAGTTGCATTTACTGGCTATATTTGAAACTGTTATCTTCTGTAATATAGAGATACCTGCAGGTAGTCAGACCTTTAATCATGCAGTGAGAGCTATAGTGCTGTTTAATATAGAATTCAGAAGAAAAACATGGAGAGCTGTGTATTGAGTACCATCAAAAATCTCCCTATTTTGTCATATTCCACAGTGAATGTTTAACACTGTCTCTGCCAACCTGAATTTCTTATTCAAATTATGTATTAGAGAAATGTAAATAAACAATTCATGAGTTGCCTGCTTATGCATCTCCATATGTTCCAGTCTGTATTCTGCTAGAGTTAAATTCTGTATGAACATGGTACAAATGAGGTAATTTCATGCTCAAACCTCACAGAAGCAGTAATACCATTCTGGCACAAGAAGCAAAGGCTACTCAGAGAGTCTCCCCTCCCACAACAATTTTCTGTATGTCTCTACTGTTACTGAAAAATGGGATCTTACCTGAAAGAGAACTTTGCTGTCATTCTACAATGGGATGTTGTGAAATTCCCCTGGATCCCCATTAGCATATGAAGGAATTTCACTAATTATGGGAAAAGGAATTATATCATTGAGGTCATTATTGGCATTCCACAGTGCTATAAATCTGTATATCTGCAATAAGCTACAAATCCATTGCTATGCCCATTTGTAATAGTATCTTGCATCATAGTCATACTAATAGCACAGGCACTCACACTAACCCAAAAATGTTTCCAGAATCTTCAGTTAAACATTAGGGAGCACTGAACTTGGAGTTCTCATATATTCCCTCCATGATTCTAGTGCATGAACTGCAGTAGACCCATGATAATTTTGTTTTCATTAAGTAACCTCTTTTGTTCATCTTTTTCTTCAATTTATGCCTGTTTTACATCATAATGACCTTTGAAGCACTGCTGTATACTGTCAAGACATTTAGTTTAGTACTTATGCTCTTTGCAATAGCATATAGGGAAATATAATCATAGCTGTGCTATATGACATAAATTAACTTAAATGCTATCTGGCTGACACTGGGTGTCTGGTGCAATACATTCCTCCGTTTTTGAAAGTACAACTTACTATTTGTTCCTGACCAGTTTCAACATAATTTCCCAGAATGCATTAATTATTTCTTGCATCTTTTTCATAAAGTTGTGAAATCTGTCTTCTTGTCTAGAAATATATGAATTCCAAACCATTAATGTTATTAATACTTAATTCATGGCTTAGACCAATTAACTATTTTGTATATAATTGCTGTGTATGTATGAGGAGTCACTTTTTGTAATTTTAATTAATATCTACTCTTATTTTCTGTTCATTATAGTGCATAAATTGAAGGATAACATATAAAAACACAACATAATTACAGCTAGCAAAAACACCTTTGTAAGCAGATAGTCACATTGTATTGCTAAAACAAATTAAGGAAAAAAACTACAGCACTGACATGAAATCAAATTTGTGTGCTTAAGAAAACTCTTCTAAAGCGATGGTATTCAAGAGGGTATTGGGATGAGGTCTCATTATCACAAATGTGTACCAGATCTACAGATAGGCATATATGTGCATATTGAAGATTCCTAATGCTGCTCTAGATATATTCTGTAGTCAATTGCTTGAGGATCAGAGGGTCCCAGCAGAAAAAATTCTATGATAAATACAGAACACAGGTCATGTAAGCCTGCAGTGGTGACATAGATGGCTAGATCATGGATTCGTAGGTTAATGCTAGGCTAATGTCCTTTTGGACCATTTTAAGCCTAACCAATTTCTCTTCCAATAGTGAGAACCAAACTCTGTACCTTGTATCTGTGAGACAGCCACCTTAACCATTATGCTAAGTTATAGCTCTGGTGATCCAAGTTAGTGTGGCAGCTCATGCACTTGATGGGACAGGCAGTTACAGTTTCATACCCATCATGGTGGTTGGATGGAGGCATGTAGATTTATTGGCCGTTTTAATTTCACTGTTGGAGACAGGGGAAGCAGCCACATGAGACATCAGTCTCTTGTGGAAGTGAAGGGTGGTACAGCCTTAATGTCCATTACACATACCACCTCAAGGTGCTATTGGCCACATGCAGGGGACAGGAGACAACAGAGGAAAAACACTCTATTGACAGCAATGTGACACTGAGTCAACATGCTTTGATCTCCTCATCACCTGGTAACATGCTCAGTTTAAGTCTGGAGGAGGTTAAGTTGGTTTAGTATGCAGAGTATATTAGGTAGGATACTGGAACCAGCTGATGAACAGCTACTGAAGGAGCCAAAATATGAATAAAAAGGTAATCTGCTGTTCAGAAAAAAAGGGACCTAGGAGTGGTAGCCTGCACAGATCCTACATGACAAGAGTTACATGCATTTTTGACTGGTCAGTCTATGCAGGTCCAGTCTCATGGCTATGCAGCTCAACATGATAGATTATTGGCTATCATAGCAAGAATGGAACAAAATGCATTTGGTTAGAAAAGCTTGCAGCCATATGACACCTATATAGCATGGCAAACTTTTGGCAATCACTTATTGGCTAAGAGCGTGAGGAAATGAAAAGAAGGTCCAGTACCTGGCAGTCTGCAATGGGACGACAACCATTCCTAGTGTCTTGGGCATGATAAGCTATGCCTGTAAGGAACAACTGTACCTCTAAAGTTCTGATTTTTGGTCAGTGGAATTCAGAGCCAGATCCAGCACTAGGTGACAGCTGCCTAGGATCTGTGGTGGCTGGCAAGGGGGCCCCAGCTTCACTAAAAAATCACTTGTAAATTAAAAAGTAAACCTTACCCTCCCATAAGTAAAAACAACCAGCATTATGAGCTTGCAGATATAGCATATGGCACAGCAAACCTACCAGCATTAAGACCTTGCAAGAGACAGCATGCACAGCAAGTCCCAGAAACCTTAGCTTTAGGTGGTTCTATGTCCTAGACAGGCTTGCTTGAATTACACAAGCCCTATTAGGAAACCACAAGAGATTTTAATATTACATCTGTGCGGTAAATGACTAGCAGATGATGCATGCTATAGATATAAAGTTGAGAAGATGGTAGCTGGTATATATGCAGCAGCCAAAACCCAGTTGCAGCATGTTCCAGTAGGTAGATTCTGTGTGTATGATGCCCTTTGTTCAGAGCCAAACCCTGGTCTTAATTATTGGCAAACAAGTGCCTTAAATCACCATGCCAACTGACAGATCTCCACTAATCTTCTTTCTTTTTCTTTATTGTTATTTTTGTAAATTGATTTATAGTTGTGTTGCTCGGTGTCAGTATTGCAACAGGTAGCATATTTGTTTTTGGTGCAGAAAACTGTGGGTTCAGTTCCCATACCAGATAGACTGAGTTTTGACACACACCATTTTTTTTATTTTTGTGTGTAACATGGGCAATTTATTCTTCAAGGGCAGCAGTCACTGAATTCTTAGTGAAGCACTGAAATACAAAATTGTTTTCTAGCCACAACCTTTTCATTAGTTATTGTTCTCTTTAATATGTGATTATTCAGATGACTTACTTCTGTAGTGGTTGTGCACATTGACTGATGCTGATGGATTATAGTGGCAGCTGTTTGAGTGGCGTTGTATGATTGAAATGTTCTGAAATGGGTACTTTTGTCATTTTTGGTGCATACATTTTGTTTCACTATTTATAAAACCACATCTTATAATCACACTCTAAGAAGTGGTGCTCTATTAAACAAGGAATATAATTTAATACAGTCATGAATTTGAACCAAAGAGCACAAGCATTTATGCATGGTCCTAAAAATATGTGCAAGGGCCCATGGTTCAAAAACAGCCCAAAGCTACACTTAATCCACCACAGGCCAGGTACATTTTTAGGAATGTATGTTTCAATGCAGTTTCAATGAATGTGAGTTTCAAGGGCAAAGTAGTTGAAGTTTACTTTTGCTTATGCTAAGCCTGTTTTCACTGAGAGACTGAATTGTTGTGTTTAGCAAATGGCCATCAGTGAATATAATAAAAGAGTAAAAGTTTTAAGTGAAATTCAAATATCTGTAATCAAGCCATGGTGGTACAGCTGTAGCGTTGTTGCCTCACAGCAAGAGGTTCTCCTGTTTGATTCACGGCTGGAGTGCCTTCTGTGTTGAGTCTGCATGTCCTCCCTGTGGTCGAGTGGCCTCCGAAAGACATGCGTGAATGGGTGTGCCTTTGCTGAAGGTTGGGCATTGGGCTGGCAACTCAGCACCATAAAAAATCTACTGCCAATCATTAGCAGACCGGAGTTCCGCTGTGTCAACCCCTAACTGGGAAAAGCCGAAAAGACAAACAATATTGCATAAATATGAAGAAAATAGTATGCATACTGACAGGTTTGAATGATGTTTATAGTCAATTTGGAGAGAATGCCAAGTAATGGGATACTAGAATGTTGTGGAGGAGGGGGTAATCCATTGCTTTGTCTAGGACCCCATTTGACCATGATCCACCTTTCAAAGGATGTCTATAGCTGTGTCTTTACTGAAACTTGATTTAAAGACCCAATATATTTATCACAAATTCCATAGTGTTCATCCTTTCATTGTTGCAGATGTGATGAGAAAAGTGAAAGTATGTTAATATTTCCAAAGTATACCTAAAATCAGTAGCCAAAAATAAGTATATTAGTGTATGGAGTATAATAATATAGGAACCTAGCATTCACCATTTTTGTACCTTAAAAAGGCACAGTAGTTTCCTGAATGAACAAAAATCAATGAAATGCATTCCTGTTTGGGGATTTCATCAATGGGAACAGTGATAGAGTAAATAACTCAGGATCAAATAAATAACCCTAATTATTAACGGACTATGTTAATAAAAGTAATTTTGAACAGACAGTATGATATACTCGTGATGCTGGCAATATCTTAGATATCATATTGGCAGACCTTGTATTGTTCTGCTGCCCACACCTAGTTATTTCCAATTTAATAAATAGAGGTCATGGTAACATCATAATTAACCTAAGAGTCAAATCAAACTCTTTCATAAACAAGTTGACCATCCTTGATTTCACCAGGAATAAAAACAATAATGTAATATAATAAAGTATATGATTTTGAAAACTAATGCAATACTATCCTAAGTTACAGAAATAAGTGTGCTCAGGATATTTTCAGTAAGTTCTTTTATTATACTACCTTCCACATTCATGAATACATACTTGCTAAGACATTGATACACTAGCACACTAAAAATGTGGAATCATAAAATTAATAAACTGTAAAGTAGAAAAAACGTATTAATTAGCTCTCAAAATTGACTCTCGCTATAAAAAAGTAAGTTCAAATTAAACTACAGAAATCATTTTTGTCAAAACTTCTTGATCTAATTGCTAACTCAGTTTGACCTTAATGGTTGAAAGCAGCAATGAGACAGCTAAACTGTGTTATGAAATAAAAGAGAAAAATGTTAATGTACCATGTTATTATAAATAATGAAGTTATAAGCCAACTCCACGAATAAGGAATATACTTGTTGAATATTGTGTGCAAAGTAAAGACATATGTCATGATGACACAGATGCAATGAACACATTCCATATGTAACTGTGAAAGTCTATAGAGCATTAGATGAGTTAACAACAATAGCCTATGGAATTTCATAAAAAATAACATCAGTAATAGAAAAAATAGAATGTTTATACTGAATGTCTTTCAAATTATGGAACAAGCTTACCACCACAAACAGAGCATGACATCATTAACTTCTCACAAATATAATATTGGTACATGTACAGGAAGCAGAAATGTTGACATGGGGTTATGGCAAACATGCTTCCTGAAGGCCAAGTCATAAGCTGGAGAACAGAACCTGGTGAGACAGTCAAACTCATCTGAGGTATTAAACTATTCTGAATAGAGTCTGAATACCTGGCTAGATTAGCTTGTTAAAATTACTAATAAAATGATTCAGTGACTGAATGAAATTTATTTCAAGCCCAGAGCCTACGAAAGCAAACTAAGAGCTTACCTTAATTTACACCCTCTTGGATGTAACAGCTTTTCTAACCACGGATCTCATAAAGATTTAAACACTAGCAATTATTTGCATGCCTAATATCTGTAGGTAGAGTGCTCCATAGTTTACAAGCCCTAAGTACAAAATATGAAGACTTCAGTTTTGAATGAACACTAGGGAAATGAACTAATAAGTTATTATTCCTAGTATTTAGACTATGGTTGATAAAATGCTTCATACTTGGTAGACTTATGCACCAAAATTAAATCAGCCCTTAATGACCTATAAGATATTGAATAAAGTGATAAATATTTAAGTTGAATTACATATGGCAGGGATTCATATCCATCTATATGTTTAGTAAATATTCTTTGAACACACTCAAGCTAACCAGCTCTGAAGGCCCAAGCACATAAAAAGAACCATAATACTCTATCAAAGGCAAATAACAGTGTAAATAACTTTACTATAACAACTCAGTCCCGAGGTGTAAAGGCCCTGAAAATATTCTTTATTAAAACATAAAATTTCCAAACAACAGAGTTCACATGGCACTCAAAAGAGACAGAGATGAATCTACAATTGCACCTAAAACCTTAACTTATTTAATTGATATGCATATAGTGTTATCCAAGCCATATGGATAACTGCTAGTACTGACACCAAAATGAATAACTGAACATTTATGACTGAATTATATACCTTTGTATTGTGCCAGTGCCACATAGTTAACTTATCCAAACAGTTTTGCAATTGCTTATAGCCTATTATATTTATTATTATACCTCCAACCCTTAAATCATCATCAAATTTCTCAAACAAATTTGTTTGATTTCAGTCACTCATAAGTAACCCAAATAACAAAGGTACAAAAAGTAACCCATGGACAATACCACATTTGATACACACATATTTTGAGAATTTATTCTTAATCTTAAGCTTTTCCAACCTACCAACCAGTTTATAATGCATGTCTTTACAAAAACATTTATGCCTGTCCCCTCCAGTATGAAAGGGAGAGCAGAGTGTGGAGCATAATCAAAGGCTTTAGCCAAATCCAAATATGTAACATTTATAGTTAAGCCTTTGTCCAACATAGTTACTGTATGTTCATAGAAGTTAACAAAATTAGATAGAGTAGATCTTACAGTTGTAAATCCATGTTGATATGTAATAAACATATTCTTAAAGAATACATTTAGTACCCTCTCAAAACACTTTCCCAGGATACACATTAAACTAACTGGTCTATAATCAGTAGCAGTATAACCAGAGAGATTTTTATATATATTGACACAAAATTTTCCTTCCAACTGTTTAGAACAAAGCCTTCAGTTAAAGTTTTTTTGAAACAATTAAACCAAATGTGGGTACAAACAATCACTTATACCTCTCAGAAAAATAGCCATTCAATCCATCTGGCCAAACCACTGAGGACTTTTTAATACCATCTAAAGATAGCTTTATATGTCCCTGCATTAAAGGTAGACAACTACCAGCTAAATTTGGTAGAAAATAAAAACCATTGCCAGTCGAAGGAGATATACCAAAGAAACCATCAATAAATTAGCTAAAATCTCAGGGTCAGTTATATTCTCAGACCCATCTCTTAGTACTAAACTTGAGACATCATCTAGACCATAACCTCATTAAATGTTTAAACAAGTCCTTTTCTATTATCCAATATGGTAGAAGTCAACTTTATTTCATAGGTATGTTTATGTTCATTAACTATTCTTATTAAATATTTCTTAAAGTTGTTATAAACAGACCTATTTGCCATAGATGGATGAGTCCTAAAGTACCTAAACATTTCCTTTTACTCCTAACTGATTCAAGCTTTCTAATCCATCAAACTTCAAACTGTCTATAAAATTTTAAAAATGTCCAAGATTTTCACATATAGTTTTATCTTTCATCTTCAAGTCCCAATCCCATTGCAAAAAAATCTGCTCTATCGATTTTTTTTTACCTGTAACCATTCACTGAATATTGAATTAAAATCCAAAAATTTTAAAATGACATACAAATGGCCTGAATTCTCCACTTTTGGAGACGTACTGCAATACATTGATGTTATTATTTGTTTTTATTTTTTGGGGGGAGGACCAGATTATACTTAGCTTGTTAATCCTTCTAATTTTCTCAGTTATAATCTGTGACTAACCCCTGAGATACTCTCAAATAAGATTTTTTTTTGTTCAGTTAAAATAAGCTTAATGGCTGAACTTTATAGAATCTGTAATAGTAAATGGGGCAGACATGTATTCATTTTGTTTAAATTTCATATATAATGGGCAAACTTAAGCCACAGGATATAAATTAAAATCTTTGAACATTGAAACTGTATTAATTATTTCTGTATATATCTCATTCACATAAGGATAAAATGAGCTTTTTTAACTTTATACAATATCTAAACTATTGTGTTTTGTTGCAGAAGTAATTAAACATTGAGATTAAGGCAGTTTTCTCAATTTTGTAGCAAAAATCTCCCAATATTCCACTGCAAATTAATAAAAATAAAAGTTTCACACAATTTCATACTTCAGACAAGATCACTTATTCAGAATTTTTCTTTTACATTTTTCTATTGTGTTCCTACTGTTTCCTCAGTACAGTATTTTAGTTTGATTTTATATGAATTTTTATATCACTTAAATGTGTTCATTTAACATAAGTTTGAACATTATTTGCTACTTATGAATATGTGCTCAATTTATAATTAATTTTACTGTGTGTCAGCATCATCATCATCAGCTCCATTTTTTCCCATTTTCTACATTGGGTTAAGGTGTCGTGTTAACTGTCTCCATCTCTCTTGATTCAATGCCACACTCCTGCCTTCTTCAGCACTCAAGCCTGACTGTCTCAGATCTTCTGTCACACAATCCCTCTACCTCTTTGCTGGACACCCTCATTTCCTCTTACCTTCTTCCTGTCTGTGCAAAATCTTCTTCACCAGATTGTGTTCTGCTTTCTTGCACATGTACCTGAACCATTGTAATCTGTTCTTTTTGATCTTTTCTGCAATTGGATCTACCTTGGTTTCTGCTTATATGACTTTATTTCCTTGTCTATTCCACAGTATGCAGCCTAATACCCATCTCATGCACTTAATTTCTACCACCTCTAGCTTCCACATCTGATCTGCTTTTACTGCCAAGGTTTCTATACCATACAGTAGTGCTGGTCACACCACTGTCTTGTACACCTTACTTTTCAGCTTCTTTGGCATTATTCTATCATGTACTATACCTGACACTCTATGCCATTTGTCTGCAGCCCCTCTGATCCTAGTTTTGACCTCTTCCTTCAGACTTCTCTTCTCCTCAACCACCTCTCCCAGATAATTGAAGCTGTTAACTTGTTCTACTCTCTTCCCTTCTATCTTATTTCTCAGTTTCTTCTGATTTCCTCCATTTACTGACATTACCACTGTCTTATTTGTATTCAGTTTCACCCGATGTACCCTTCCATTCCATTCCTCTATCCTTTGCTGAAGTTCTTCCTCAGAGTCTGCTTGTAATGCCACATCATCTGCATATGTAACAATTTTGTTGATCTGTTCCTTCTGACCTGTTTGCTAAAGTAATCCATCACCAATATGAACAGCAATGGGCTCAGAATTGAACTCTGATGCACACCCACTCCCAGTGGGAACCCCTTTGTGAGACAGAACACTGTTCATACTTGAGTCATTTGGTCCTTGTACATAGCCTGCACTAATAGTACCAATATTCCTGGGACTTCAAACAACTGCATGACTGCCCAAATCAGCTTTCTTGGGACCTTGTCATATGCTTTTTCCAAGTCAAGGAATGCCCAACTGGACTATTTCCTCATCTGTAGGTTCTTCTCGACTATCTGTTGCATTGCAAACATTGGGTTAGTTGTGCTGCATCCTTATCTGTATCTGAACCGCTCATCTCCCATCTTAGTTTCTAAAGCTTTGCATTATACCAGACTTTTAAATTCATACAAATGTATTAAAACGTTTTACTGAATGTTACACTCTCATTTAAATTTTTTTTGTGAGTATTGAGTTGCTCTTGACATTTGTGATCATTATTTTTAATGAGATATGGAATACATAGTGTAAAGGCTGCTGCAAATATTTCATATGAATTAATTTAAAAAGAAGGCAATTTTATGTTACCTTTAGTTTTGTAGCCATTTGCATTGATTACATTAGTTTGAAATTTGATGCATTTTGGCATTTTTTGAGCAGCATTTTGCTTTATTTTAATACTAAGATGGCACTTTCAATGCAACTACACTAGCTAGGTACTGTGAAATGCTTCTGTAATATAATGGCACATTTTACCTTGTTAAGGCTGAGGGAAAATATTGACTGGAGCTAATATCAGATTCTGGGATGAAACGCTGAAAGCTTTAGTATTTCAGCTGAGTGAGTGCTAAAAACATTTGCTTGGGCTGTGATGGAATATACAATTGATGGTCTATAGTACTGGACTAAATATGAGCTAGAATGCTGGAGAAGATCAACGACCTAGGATCAGCAGTATATAGACAAGATGATGTGTAGCTGTGTAATACATAATTAGCTGACTACATAAAAGTGTTCAAGGGAAAATGACCATGCCTAACAAGTAAAATTAAGATACAAATACAGAGAAAGAGAGACAGAGATGACCATCCAAGCAGAGGCAATAGGCTAGTTGACAGTAGGTTTGCTGTTACTTCAGGTTAGTTTCTGTCTTTATTTTTGTTACAAGGTTGTCTTCTTGTTTTTTTCCCACCATTCATTTCATCTTAAAATGAACACATCCAATAACCATTTGGTTTAAGGTTCCCCTCCCTTTTTATTTCCTTTTGTAAGTGATCATAACAATATTTAACCAGCACTCAAACAGAAAGTATGATTGCAACATTTTCATGTTTCACCATCACCTGAGCAGCTATTACTGTCTAATTTGGCTATCCCAAAATGTGTGTTATATTTATCATTTTATGTTTCTCATGATAATGAATTCCCACTTTTTACATCATGCAGTCAATTTCTATATACATGTGATATATAAAACCTTGCCTTGTCCCTGATGCCTGTTGCTAAAGGGATTGTTCTCATCTTTAAAGTCTTGTTGCAAGTTGTGGCACTAATGGTTGGATATCCTCCCATCTGTAAATAACTATAACATACCCGGGCATGCTTCTTTTGTTTGTAAATCCTTAGGAAATCAGATTTTTCACTATTTCTTCTTTATTATTTTCAGCATGCCCACCTGTTCCAGTTTGACTACTGTGTGCACAAGGGAGGTGTCCTTCTGAGCTGAATTTTTTTCCTGCTTTTCAGGTATACCATGCATCTATTGTTTAAGTATCCACCACTTGTTTTAATATTAAAGTTGTCTAATCAACATTGAATAAGCATAGTTTTCCCTTCAGTAGAGTATTGGATTCCTTGTTTTTAGATCTTGGCATAGTATCTAAATTGCTTTCAGCCCTCTGTTACATTCTTTGACAGGGATGTTTGACTATTGCAGGTCTTCTCTCAAACAATTGTTTTTCATCTCTTGGCATGTCACATTCTTCAGAAATGCTGTGCTTTGTTATAATCCAAACTGTTTTCCTACTATCAAACCATCCACCTCCATCTAGATGACTGTTTCCTTGTTTTACTTTTTTTTATGAATTTAATATATGTACAATATACACACAGAAAGGAAGAAATTCAACTTTACATTTACATTTACAAAGATAGGAATACATTAAATAAACAAGGTAATTTTATACAACTGACACATTAAAAATTGCGCTATTTCAATAGCAACATTTCAAGGTTATTCCAACAACTAAAGGTCTTACTATGATTTATAGATCTTATTCTGATCACTTCTTTTAGTTTTACATAGTATTTTTGTTAAATTTAAAAATTCTTTGAATGTAGGAACTAAGTTTGATTTCCAATTTTTTGTAATAACTTTCCTGGCAACTGCCAATAGAGCCCAAATGAGTTTTTTCTCTTTAGATTTTACATATACAGGATGTGGAACATTCATTAGTATCACTGATCTAGGTGAAGAACAATTATCATACTATAATCCCTTAAAAATTGATTTATCTCTTCCCAATATGTATTTAACTTTTCACAATCCATAAACATGCATGCCCAGTCAGCTTTTATATCTTTAATACATTTCCAACAAATTGAAGAAGTAATTTTTACTAAACATAAAGATTTTATATGGAATAACAAACATCCTATGCATATATTTCCACATAAAAGCCTTCCAGTATAAACATGAAGAAGTTTTACTAACTGATTTAAGAGTCAAAGCTTTATTCTTGCTATCTTTTGAGTCATTCAATCCCCCACTATCTAAAAAGTTCCAGAATTTAGTATCAAAATTATTATTATTTTTGTTAATTAACTTATATAGTTGGACAAGCTTCCTTTGTATTTCAGTCAACCTTTGATAACAGCATTTATATTTTCATATAACGAGGGAATAATGTTCTGTTCCTAGACTCTCATATTATCCAGAAATTCAGTTAATCTCTTACTGGTGGATAATATTAACTAGTTTGCAGATTCATCCAACTTAAATTCTTTCATTAAATATTGTGGGGACTTAGCTTTTACTTTTTCAAAACAATCAGACCATAATACTAATCTATTTCTTTTTAGTAAATTAATCTTAATATTCTACTGAGTTTCCTTAAATCTAGAGGTATGTGCAATAGAAAAACACAAGCATTTCCATTTTGATATTAATGGAGTCTTAAAAAACATATTTATTAACTGTTTTAAGAATTGATTTCATATATGCAGAGTCTAAAGCTTGAAATTAATTTCCTTTAAGGTACATTTTGTTAACCAGATGAAAGAATTATTACATATTTCTAATGTAGTATAATCTGCTTCTGTATGGTTTCCATTGACTAGTGGAAGTTGAGTTTATCCAGAGTAAAATAGAGTTAAAACTTGCAGCAATAGAATAAGATTCTACATCTGGGATGTTAATAACCCCATATTCCCATAATTTTATATGATTTCTATAAGCAGTTCTTGACTTTTTAGGATACCATAGGAATGAAATTAACTTTTTTTTCCATTTTCTTTAAAAGTATTTTGTGAGGTTTTAAAGCTATTGAATGTAATGTATATATATATATATATATATATATATATATATATATATATATATATATATATATACATACATAATCTTGGGTAATAAAATAATTTTAATCAGCATTAACCTACTGTCAAAAGTAAAACAAAAATCATTGCATTTTTTAATAAGAAGTAGCACTTCAATTACTTTTTTAAAATTATTATTAATAATCTTATTCACACCTGGATAAATTGGATAGATTTTTATTTCTAAATATTTTCCCCGGGATTCATGAAGCTCGGCGCAAGGCCGGCGTAAGGTCTGCGCCGGTGGTGCAGTGAATAGCCGGCGCAGTAGCGCCATATGCATATTAATGAGAGTGCACCGCAACCACAGACACGTGCGTAGTGTACGTGAGCGAGCCCAGGTAGGATGCGTCTGGAGGCGTGTCTAAGCCGGCATGAGGTGAGCAACCTAATGTGCTGACAGCCACGGTCCGCCCATAATAGTAATGGCAGCAGCCAGGTCCCGTGCATAATGAAACGCACGTAGAGTATGCAACATAGTACTCGTCCCAAATAAACGGAGAAGCAAATACAAGCCACGAAGGCTTAAGTGTACCCATCCAAGGAGCAAAGGATACGCATAAGACCGCGTTTGTCCCGCAATGCACCATCAGTGGTTACACTCAGAGAAGGTGTACAGCAGCATGTCAGCGCGCCGCACCGACATAGGAGCAGCGACTAAGGTCACCACCTATTCCACTCTGGGTGGGGCAGTCTCTCTATGGGCAGTTGTGTCCCGAAAAACGTATTAAAATGGCAAATGTGCTAAGATTGTAGGACATAATGATATCCCGTATGTAATGTAATGGTAGCATGAATTGGTTATTTCTGTAACTGAAATACCTAAATGTCACAAGAAACAGAATAAGCAAGCAAACTGCCACAACAATAAGCTTTTATTTAGGCAAACAAGTGAAGTCCTATGCTATATAGTGACCGTGTGTATGTGTCGGCCTGTAAAGTCAGATGTGAGTCGGAAATATCCCAGCTTGGAAACTGGAAAAGGTGGCAACCCCAGTAGCGACATGGGCATGGTCACCAGGGTTACCAGCTGTCCCAATGTGCCATGGACAGTCCCTGATTGGACAGTTGTGTCCCTGCAACAATCAGAAAAATGGAAAATGACCTCAGATCCCCTGCCAAAAATATTCCCACAATATACATGTAATAGTAGTATAAAACATAATACATTTGTATATGAAACACATACATGGCAGAAGAAAATGAATAAGGAACCTAAATGCTTACAGAATAAGCTTATAGTATGGCAAACAAGTGAAGTTCTGTCAACTGCACTAGCCGTGGGTATGTGTAGTCCTGCAAATTCCGAAGTTTCCACATAACATGCCCCACTATGGGCATTGGAAAAGGTGCCAACCATAATGGTCACAAGCAGTAGTGAGAGTACATAGCCGGGTAGCTGTGTTGACATAACAACAGTAAGGAATCAAGATACCTTAAACACAGGCAAACATGTGCATAGCAACATATCCCACACCCAGCAACGTCTCTGTCGCATACACTGGATGGCGTATGTTGAAGTGTAATATCCAGAAGCAGAACCCATGCATTCAGATGTAATACACAATAGCCTCATTGTACATGTCAGTCCCACCCATGTACACCTGTGCACCCTAACCCGCTAGCATCCGTGTGCAGCTATACACCCACACACAATGTGCATACCTGAAATGTGGTAAGATGTTTGTGTTAGGCAATGCCACGCGGGCAAATACGTACCACACGTCACCAACCCACCTCAGGTACAGATATGTAAATGGCTGCATGTGAATGTGTCTGCAGAATGTGTACATCCTGCATGTGGTATGTACCCGTCGAAACCATATAGGTTTGCATACGACACGGTGCACATAACTGTACACATGTGGACAAGTCGGGTTGTTGAACCACCGCATCGATGATTAGCTATGCAGTGAAGTCGATCACATATAGCGGAACACGTGCCCACCAAACAGGACTTCCTAACAGGGTGCTACAGGCAAAGAAGGGAAGGTGGGACATCACATGTGGAGAGTAGCGTTGCGGACGGCCAAATACACACGGTCAAGGTAAAGGGCGGAACAACATGCATATGGCGGATGGATGTTGTTGAAAAATATATAGAAACACATATGAAGTGCCAGTTTAGACTCGAAATACTAGATAATGCATTGAATTGTACCGTACAATATGGCAGTAGAACTAAGCCTGCATGTAATTGGTGAAGCTAAGCTGTAGTGTGATGGAATTCTGATCCTGGCAGTAACCAGTACAGCAGGCTTATGTCTGTCAGCATTAATTATCTGCTGGGTTACAGAACAATAAATGTATGTACATGCATAACATCACCCCTTCCCTGAGGAGGATGGCCTTGTGAGCTCTATCGAAGATAACAGTACAACTCCTTACCAGAGAGACAAAGCAACGTATTAAGAAATTAACCGACTACAGTATCGGAACAGTCTAGGGTCCTTGAAACAGCTACAATCACAGAAGGACACTGTAATTGACAAGGTGCCTTGCAAGGCTGTGTTATTCTCATGGGAAAACATTTAATAAGCATTACCTGAGCACTGTTGTAGGAATACAACGTTGTGGACTCTAGCGATGTAAATGCCTTGTGACTGACCACATCATTAATGTGTGCAAAAGATGATAGTATACCCAATGCTCATACAGCTGTAACATGTATAGAGTAAAACAAATGTCTAAACATTTACTGCATAGTTCTTTGCCTCCTGCTGCACAGTAGTAAAACGTTATTAATCCCAGCTTCCTGTGTTATTGACTGTCAGTTTGAAAATACGAATGAGTGTTACAGTTTGATTTAAACAACTTAATTGACAGATGTGTACGGTCTAGCATGGGAATAGGTCAAGCCAACCATCACAATGTCCATGTGTACCACATACAAACAGCCAGTAACACGCAGTAGTAGTGCATGAAGGCATACACAACTGTGGGAATAGTACAGGACATATGGCACGTGCCAAGTGCAGATGCATGACACAAACCCCAGGATCGGTGTCCTGCAAAGAGGAACATGTGCCAACCACACCTCCCACAGATGTACCGGCAATAAAAACACATGGCAAACACACAGAAACACTACTGTCCAACACACGACTGCAACGGAGCCTGGTCAAACACCAACATGAAGCATGCACAAACAGGGACTTGTGTAATGTTTGCCTTAACACCCATAGGCCAAAGAAGAATAGAATGGACATATGCATGTAATGTTGTGAAGGATGTGTGGTAGTCCTCGGTATCACAGTGTTAGGGACACAGATACACTGTCATCAACTGTGACGTATGTGCACTGTACACAGCATACCTGCATGTAATACAGAGGACAATCATGTGCCACAGAAATATACACTGGAGAAAGAGTATAGGGGATAGACAATTGTAAATGTGACAAACTATGAATATAGGTTCATCGTCCATAGGTACAGGGTAGGCCATCGTCCCAGGTTCAGCCATAACACTACACCATAGTTAGGATGACTTTGCCAACCTTCTGTGCTTCAGATAAAATACCCATGATAGTGCTGTACCTCCGTCAAGCAGGGATAATGATGTAATCCCTGGCCTATACCTGCAATTCTCCATCCAATGGACAACACACCCTTGAACAAGGCTAGGAAGGATCTCTGTCTCACATGTACTGTGATGTAGATCCACAGCATTATGAGTGTCTGGGTGATATATGTGTCACTCAACACATCCCATTAATGACCGTGACAAGGTAAATGTCACCTGCCCTAGTGGTTCTGAGGGATGCAGATACAGTAGGTGAAGCATACACATGACATATGGGTTGACATGGCCTTGTATGTCAGGCACAGGTCAACACTAAACAGCAGGTATGTGACATAATGTGGCAGGGGTCCTACAAGTGGGGCAGCATTACACAAAATGATGTCATCCTGCATCTGTACAACAATTAACCTATGAGGGCTTCCCAGCTGCTGTAGGTGTATGGTCAGATACAGTCTGAATGGGGCAATGTAGTAAATCATAGGTGTAACACGTAATGGGTACAAGGAGACAATGACCTAGCCTGATGTAGATGTGAATCCCTGCACAAACAGGTGGGCAATGTAGAAGTCCCACACAACCACGATAGCAGCGTGTGTGTTGAATGAATGGTGACTGGCAAACTCTGTCCCTGATCCCTGGTAATCACCCTGTGCTGAGTGGACAGCCACCTATATGCTGGACAGGGGTGACCTAGTAGTTCTCCACAGGTATGATGTTGCATTACTTAGCATTTAGCTGTGGGACATGTCCCTGACAGCAGATATGCATATCTGGGAGGCCCCTTGAAGGATATCTGTGTCAGATGTCCGTCCCACTATGGCACCTGTTCTGCAGTCATCTACAAACAATGTTGCCCACAAAACCCCTGTGTGTGCCTGTACCGTGGAAATGTAGATGTATGACAGGAGTGGACCCACGGAAGGGCCCCATGGGACACCACTTGCGACAGGCAGTAGGTCTGACACGCTGCCAGCAACTATGACCGTGTGGGTTGTGTCACATAGACAGTTTCCAACACATTCTGTGATGTACATGTTCACATCCCAGCCAATGGGTTTATCAACGATACCTGAGGGGGGTAATGTGATGAAGGCCTTTGCCAGGTCAAGGTAGGCTGTATGGACTGCAACACCCCATCAATGGCCTCGGTGACTGTCGAAAATGTCACCCATGCTTTAAAGGCATGAACCGCCCTGAACAAGACAAACCGTGTTGGATGCAAAGTATGTATGTCCCCTATGCAGTCATATCACGAGCGCAGTATGATCCCTCCCCATGTCTTTGCAGATAGGTCTCCTCATGGTAATGGCACAGTAATAACCAGGCTCAGTGGAGGCATTGGCCCTGTGGCGTGGGACTACAGTTGCCATGCGACACAACCTGGGTACCTTACCTGAGGTGAGGCTACAAAGAAATAGCTGTCCTAACTGTGGGTCTAATACCTCAATGAGATAGTGGAGTACACAGTGGGGTCACCAGCTGGTCTCATGGATGCTATGTCCACTACCCTGGAGAGAGCATGTCCCACCTGTGTGTCACAGAACATTTGGTGACCACAAACCGCTGGTACAGACATCTCCTCATGTGTGGGGGAGGGTGTGGAGATGTCCTTACTGGACTTGTCAGCCTGTTTGTTGGCAATGTGTGTATGTTGAGTAAACTCCACCTCTTTGTGAACCCAGTCAGAGCATATGTGGGAGTGACCTCCCAGGTGTTGAGCATAGCAACTGAAGGTGGTATGATTGTCAGCCAGGTCCATGTAGGTATATCTGTGGAATGTGCCCTGGACCATGGCACGACAGTGTGTAACTCTACACATATGATGACCAAGGGTGTCATACCTCACAAGGTGTCTGCTCCACCTTGTAGTAGCCACCTCCTCGTGTTGTACATCCTGTGTATGGCTGGGGTACACCACACTGGATGCTTGGCATTGGTACAATGAACCACAGTTGGGTAAGTGAATGCCTGGTTCATGCAGTCCTGTAGGTACTGGTAGATGGCAAATGTGATTGATGCAGTGGCTGCAGTACTGTCGACCACTGGCTCAGGGTCCTTAAAGGAGACCACAGTAGTGTGCAGAATTGTGTAGTCTGCCTCTGAGCAAGCAATGTGTATGGTAACTGGCAACACTCACAGCAACGGATGCCAATAGCAGAAGCCAATGTCCAAATAACATAGATTAACTTCTGCATGACAATATGTCTTATCATACATGTATTGACACGTGTGTGCTAATTACAATTGCAAATGGCGGTAAGACTGGCCTAAAGTTCCCGTGATGTACACAGTCTGGAGGTGTTGTTCCGATAATAAAGTGGCAATACCTCCCAATCGTGACCCTGGGTATGAAAGTGGTTGTTAACCTGCAACATTGGATGTACACCATTGGGTTCTGGTGTCGGAAGACATGGTTCCTGTAGCACTACACAGTATGGGTAGTCAAGCAGACATCGCGATTGCTGAACACACAGCATCAGTGAAACCCACTGCTCACAAGGACACAGTCCGACAAGCTCTACACTTTACATATGCACAGTGGTGTCCATTGTAGGACCCAAAAATTGACTAACGAAAAGAATGATGTCTTATTTCAATGCGTACCTGAACTCATTGTCGTCACAGGTACACATATGCACATAGCGTGTTTAATGTTGCTGATAGCTGTCCATGTAATGCAGCACAGATGCACAGAAATACCCAGGGTGCGGGTCCATAGAACTGCGTCCACATCACAGTCCGCACACATGAAGGATGTGTAATGGGTACTGTCGATTGTTGCAGTCAAGGGATTCTGGGTATGTAGACTCTGGGCTCGGTGTTGTTTCGCAGGCAATCCTTTGTCCGCCCGTGGGAGGGATGTGTCGTAGCACCTGCCTTACTCTCCGCTAATAATGCAAACCATCCACGGAGAATGCTAAATGCAGGTGTGAAATGTGTACAGCCCTATACTAGTGTCCAGTAGGCAATTGTCATGGATGGACAACCGTATGGCCAAGATGGCACCCACAACTGCAAACCGGGTAAATTACACAGCAGCGGTAAGGCATAACACAGGAAATACACATAGGGACTACAGTTGACATTCCACATACAAAGCCGGACCGTCGTGCCAACACCGGCGTACACAGCACTCAATCTGCCAGCAACAGAATGAGGAGCACCGCTACCATACAGCGGAACAGATGTGCGACCTGTGGAACACATACTAATGGCACACACACAGCGTCAAGTAGGATATGTAAACTATGGCATTCCCACCTATGAAGACAACATGGTTAAATGAAAACACAGGTAATCAACATGTTCGGTGGTGTTATATTGGAAATACGGTGGCGGATATGTCCCATTGGGATGCCTGAGGTTTATATGAAGCAGTTGCTAACCAGCATCTTTGGATGTATGTCATTTGTTCACAGTACTAAATCACCTGGTTATGTAGCACCATGTAGAATGGGTAGTGAAACAGACATCCGCGATTGGGAACATACACCAGCAGTGAAAAGCACTGGGCAGGTGGACACAGTCCAGCAACATCTAACTTGACATATGCACATCGGTGTCCATTGTAGGACCCAAAATTCCATTCATGGAATGCCTGCTAGCTTCCTGCATTACTCCGTGATCTCATTGTCGTCACCACGTCACAGGTACACATATGCACATAGCGTGTTCAATGTTGATGATAGCTGTCCATGAAATGCAGCACACATGCACAGAAATACCCAGGGTGCGGGTCCATAGAACTGCGTCCACATCACAGTCCGCACACATGAAGGATGTGTAATGGGTACTGTCGACTGTTGCAGTCAAGGGAGTCTGGGTATGTAGAATCTGGCCTCGGTGTTGTTTAGCAGGCAATCCTTTGTCCGCCCGTGGGAGGATGTGTGCGTAGCACCAGCCTTACTCTCCGCTAATAATGCAAACCATCTACCGGAGACTGCAAAATGCAGGTGTGAAATGTGTACAGCCGTATACCAGTGTCCAGTAGGCAATTCACATGGATGGACAAGCGTATGACTAAGATGGCACCCATAACTGCAAACCGGTGGAATTACACTGCCGTAGTAAGGCATTACACAAGTAATACACATAGGGACTACACTTGACATTCCCCATACAACAAACACAGACAACCAGCCGATGAAGTCCAAAGCAAAGGCGAGGTACTGTAGACACCGTCAGTGACCACTCAGAGCACACCAGGAATTAAATGCAGTCACCATAGTTTATTGAAGCTCTTTTCGTCTGCTTCATAAGCAGACTTATTCAGAATACATACAATGCAGTCCAACCTACTACATGTAAAACCCTTAATTGGTCAGTAAATTAGATGTGCTAGGTATTAATTACATGCCTTAAAGGCAAACAAGCAAACAAACTTTACTTGGGTTACAGATTCCACACAGTGAGGACATCAGACATTGCTTGAAGGTACATTCTTCATAGAGAAATAGAAATATATGTATATATATGAAAGATGAACCAACATAATGTTTTCCAAATGTCTGACTGTGTAAGCTACATATATATGTTCTACGGATTGTGCCAATATATTAAAAGAACTGCAGACACCTAGTAATATAAATGAACCATAATATACACAGATAAACCGTATGATTATGACTAATGTAAAATAGACCAACGAAATGTAAAGATTCACAATGTGGTAATGTAAATATTCATTTAGAAGGTTACTTAAATAAATCAATTCAGACATCCATGTCAAAATACTAACACAAGGCCAGCGAGGTGCCTGCCCTCACATGTACTGGGATGTTGTTCCACAGCATAGTGAGTGTCTGGGTGATGAATCTGTCCCACCAACACGTTCTATTAATGACAGTGTCAAGGTGTCGTCACCTGCCCTTGTGGTTCTGAGGGATCTAACTTCTTTAGGTGAAGCATACTCATCAGATCTGGGTTCGACATGGCCTTGTATGCCAGGCACAGGTCACCTCTGGGCAAGTGGTATGCAACTGTATACATCTGGAATTCTTTCAGTTGGTCAGTATAACACATATTCCTGAGACCCTGCATCTGTTTGTCGATGAACTGTTGGTGCCTTTCCAGCTGCTGCAGGTGTCGGGTCAGATACGTTCTGAGCGGGGCATCGTACCCAATCATAGGACTAATGAGTGATGAGTACAAGGGGACAATGACCTGCCCTGATCTAGATGTGAATCCCTTCATGATGATGTGGGCAATGTGGAAGGTCTACCTAACTACGTTAGCAGCGTGTGTGTCTAACGAGCGGTTAACAACAACCGGGTCCCCAGATCCCTGGTAACTCCCTCTGTGCTCAGTGGATTGCCACCTATATGGTAGCTAGGGGTAACCTTGTTCTTCGAAGGGTATGACTATGCATTTCCTGGCATTTAGCTGTAGGCCATGTCTCTGGCACCACTTATCCACATCTGTGAGGCACTCCTGAAGGATATCTGTGTCAGATGTGTGTCTGACTATGGCACCCAGTTTGCAGTCATCTGCAAACATTGTCACCATAACCCCCTGTGTTTGCTTGTACTTTGGAAGCGTAGATGCTGAAAAATAGTGGACCCAGGACTGAGCCCCATGGGACACCGCTTGTGACTGGCTGTGAGTATGACATGGCGCCAGCAACTATGACCATGTGTGTTCTGTGACTTAGCCAGTTTGCAACCCATATGGCGATGTATGGATATCGTTCAAGATGGCGGGTTTATCACTGATACCGAGGGGTATTGTGTCGAAGGCCTTTGCCAGGTTGAGGTAGGCTGTATGGACTGCTTTACCCTCATCAATGGCCTTGGTGACTGATCCTACAAAGTCAAACACGTGTAAAGGCATGATCTGACTTTGACCAAGCTAAACTGGGTTGTATCCAAAGTATCACGAGTCCCCTATGTCTTTATCTATGAGTTCCATTATGATCCCTCTCCATGGCTTTGCAGATAAGGCTTGTCAAGCTAATGGGATGGTAATAACCAGGGTCAGTGGAGGCACCATCTATGTGAAGTGTGACTACAGTCGCCTTGTGCTACTACTCCGGTACGTATCCTGAGGTGAGGCTAAGATTAAACAGCTGTCCTAAGTGTGGGTTTAATTCCCCATAGAGTTCATGGAGTACACAGCTGGGACACCATCTGGTCCCATGGATGCTGTGTTGACTGCCTTGGAGACAGCATTTCCCACCTGTGCGTTACAGATGTTCCAGGATCTACAAGTCTCAGGTATAGATAACTCTCCATGTGGGGGAGGGAAATGTTAGCACTGAACATGTCAGCCAGTATGCTGGCAATGTGTGTAGGTTCAGTCATCTTCACATCATTGTGAACCCGGTTTGAGCATATCTGGGAGTGTCCTCCCAGGTGTCCAACATAGCTAAAGAAGGACTTATGAATGTCTGTTGAGTCCTTGTTAATTTCTCTGTTGAATTTCCCTGGATGATTTCATGACAGCTTGTAGTTCTTCACATATAATGAGCAAGGGTGTGTTACCTTACAAGTATTCCGCTTTAACTTGTAGTATCTACCTCCTGTCGTTGTAGAGCTTGTTCATGGCTGGGGTCCACCAGACTGCATGCTTGTCTGTGGTACAAAGAGTCTCAGTTTTGTATGGGATTGCCTGATCCATGCAGTCCTGTAGGTGCTGGTGGAAGGCATATGTACGTGATTCAGCGGTTTGAGTGATGTTCACCACTGGCTCAGGGGCCTTAAAGGAGACCACAGTAGTGTTCAGAAGTGTGAAATCGGCTTTTGAGAAAGGCATATGTATGGTAACCGGCACCACTGTACACATGGAACATCATGGCAATACACCACGGCTGGATGTGGGTAATGCTGGACATACCCACGGCAGGCGTGGCGTTCGAGTCCGATGCCGAGGGACCACACACATACCCGGCCTTAGGCATAGGCCAAGTAGGCAGCCGTCTAGGGCGTTGCTCTACTCGGGGCACCTTTCCAGACTTTCTTTGGTGTAGGTAGACCAGGAGGGTAGCGGGTGATGTTGCGGTGGCAACTTCTGCCTAGGGCACCACTTAACCTAAGGCCACTCTTCCCGTGGGTAATACAGCAGTACCCACACCCAGGCGGGTCATTGCTAGTATGGCATATCATCTATGGCAAGAAACCATATATTCCCAGACATAATGGCACAGCATAATGCCTGTCCGCCGCCCAAGCGCAGACATCGTCACCAGCGGCGGTGCGGGCGTACTGCGCGAGATGTCCGTTACCAATGTCGACATTGTCTCGCTTTGTGAAACAAACTCCACATAGCGATTCAATACTAAACAGCGACGGAGAACCCGATGTCCCGTGGCTGAGCTGTTCAACCTGTTCCGCCATGTTAAATGTGTGTAGCACAGCGGAACCGGCCCAAACCAAGCAACGGACATGTCTGTGGCTCAGTGAAAGCCGTCACGCAATGGTAAACCCATGTAATATTGCGACACAGGTCATACATACCGAGGGTTAGTAATGGAAATAGGTCCGTTCGACCAGACCGTGTGCAATTAGTATAACAAGATCTACAACGGGTACACCGGCCAATCGGCGCACACGGTTATGAATAATTGGGGGGGTGACATGGTACCATAGACACGGACAAAACGTGCCCATGTGACTCATCTAACATTCGTACACGGTCAGGGCAGTTCCGTACACTGGGCGGACAAGACCAAACCCAAAGCACCACAGCAACACCCTGACAATCGAAGGCCTGTATGCGTAGGGGATATAAGCACCTGTCATCTGAACATCCCTGCGGTCACGACATATGCATCCTGGGCCATGGGCGAGGGAATAAGGAATGTTTAACATGCAGTACCGCACCTTTCCCAGCAGGAGAATGGATGCCTGTGACGTGCGTGAGTGCGGGGGATATGTAAATGTACTTAAGTACCATGGGTATGCATATTAATGACACCGAACAGCTAGCGTGTAGTGGTCACAGTAACTGGCAAGCGTGAATGCAGTCACGTTTGAATTACGACTATGGAACATATAGATGTGAGCGATGCGTAATCGTCCATGCTGCAAAGACTGTTACATGTATAAAGTTGTAAGTGCGTTCTGCACCGTCCGTCAACGGATCAGACATATGTTACGGAATAGTCACAACTAACACAAAACCGTAACCACACAGACCCAGTAAACATATATAAACAGAATACGGATATGCGTAATGGCCTGCGTAACCCACAATTAGGAAATGCGGTGTGCGTGTGCGTGTGTGATCCACTGGAAGCAGGGAAGGTTAAGGATGTGTCCTCCACTCATTTACATTCATAATTGTAAAATATATGCTTAAATAGTACTTACTGATTCCATGCTTTGGAATCGTAATGCTACAATTATACACATTGATATAAAATATCCTGATCAACACACTACATTCTAAGGTTTACTCACAACAATTATCAACTATGTTTCAAGATACTGATTGTATTGACCAATATTGTATTTATATTAACACATTGTTGTCGTATTATTGTTTCCATGAAGTAATGTATGCAACACTGATTTGTATATGTCACGTTATAATCAAGACTTGTAGCACTGTCCACTTAACTATGAGCAGGTTTATTGATTATTTGACTTTAAACTGACTCTGAAGGAAGTGTATAAGGGACAACTATGTAATGCATTTCGTGCTCGGCGATGCCCCATGTTAGTAGGTGAAAGAGCTCAGTATCGTTTGACTGTGGAGTCTATCGTTTTTGTCATTGTCTGTTTTGGCGATATATGTTCAATAATGTCGTTTATGAAGATGGGCAGGGCCTTAAGGTTTGCTGTATTTCCGCTTACTGGCGCGTGGATATAGATAGGCCAAGTAATACATAATATGGGTAGTCAAGCAGACATCCACGATTGGGGAACATACAGCGGCAGTCAAAACCACTGGCCAGATGGTGACAGTCCAACACGTTCTACACTTTACATATGCACATCGGTGTCCATTGTAGGACTCCAAAAATAGTTGCGTTTACACCTTGACTCGTTGTGATCGGCCAGACAGAGTGTCAGCCGTGACTACGGCACAGCTAGACATGCACCACCAGCGTGTTTAAGGTTGATGATACCTGTCCATGAAATGCAGGACATATGAACAGAAATCCCCAGATTGTCGTGTCCATAGAAGTCGTCCACATCCCAGTCCGCACACATGAAGGATGTGTAATGCGTGCCGTGGGGGTTTGCAGCCATGGGATCCTGGGTATGCAAAATGGGGCTCGGTGTTGTTTGGCAGATAATCCGTTGTCCGCCCGTGGGAGGGCTGTGGGTATAGCGTGCCTTAGTCCCCACTAAGGATGCAAAGCATCCACTGGGTAATGCTAAAAGCAGGTGTAAAATGTGTTCAGCCCTACATCAGTGTCAGTAGGCAATTCCCATGGATGGACAAGTGTATGCGACCAAGATGGCACCTATAACTGGACACCTGGTGGAATTACACAGCTGCGGTAAGGCATAACACAGGAAATACATTAGGGACTACAGTAGACACTCCCCATACAAAGTCAGACCGCCGTGCGAATACCGGCGTACACAGCACTCGATCTGCCAGCAACAACATGAGGATCACTTTCGCTTCCATACTGCGGAACAAATGGGCGACCTGTGGAACACATACTAATGGCATACTAACAACCTCAACTACGAAGGTCATACGATGTTTCAACACTAAGCGTTCCGCATATAACGAACATGCTTCAATGAATAAATAGGGTATGCATGTTCTGTCTGTTTTATATTGACAATACAGTGGCGTATATGTCCTACTGGGCCTTCTGAGGATTACTTAAAGCACTTGCCAACCTGCAGCATTACATCAATACCATTTGGGTTAATCGTAGTAGAACATGGGTTTCGTAGCACAACATAATATGTGTAGTCAAACAGACATCCATGAGTGGGAACATACAGCAGCGGTCACAACCACTGGCCAGATGGACACAGCCCAACATGTTCTACATTTTACATATGCACATTTGTGTCCATTGTAGGACCCAAAAATTCTCCTTTTGCAACGCCAACTGGGTGCAAGCGGAAGACCAAGATGAACTACAGCCGTGACTACGGCACAGCTACATATATGCACCGCCAGCGTGTTCAAGGTTGATGACAACTGTCCATGAAATGCGGGACATATGCACAGAAATCCACAGATTGTCGAGTCCACAGATGTCGTCCACATCCCATTCCAGCACACATGGAGGATTTGCTATGGGTACTGTCGAGGGTTGCAGCCATGGGATCGTGGGTATGCAGAAATGGGTGTTGGAGATGATTGGCAGATGATCCATTGTCCGCCCGTGGGAGGATGTGGGTACAGAACATGCCTTACCACCCACCAATACTGACAATCATCCACGGAGAATGCTACATGCAGCTGTGAAATGGGTACAGCCCTACACCAGTGTCAGTAGGCATTTCCCAAGGATGGACAAGCGTCTGGACAAGATGGCACCCATAATAGCAAACCTGGTGCAATCACACAGCCGTAGTAAGGCATAACACAGGAAATACAGATGGAAACAACAGTAGACACACCCGTAGACATCCATCCTGCCGTGCGAATCGGCGTACACAGCAGCCAAGGTGCTAGCAAGTATGTGGGGATCACCCGCTTCCACTTTCGGCGGAACATCACGGGCGACCTGTGGAACACATATTAATGGCTCACCAACAACGTCAACTAGGAAGGTCATACCATGCTTACAATATGCCGTTCCCCCACATAAATAACATACTGTCATGAATAAATAGGTTCTACATGTACCGGCTGTGTTATAATGACAATACAGTGGCGGATAGTTCACAATGGTACCTCTGAGGATTACTTAAAGCAGTTGCCAACCTGCAGTACTACAGTAACACCATATGGGTAAATTGTGGAAGGACACGGGTTCCGTAGCACTACATAATATGGGTAGGCAGACAGACATCCGGGACTGGGGAACATCACGGTGACAGTCAAACCCACTGGCGAATGGACACAGTCCAACATGTTCTACACTTTACATATGCACATCGGTGTCCATTGCAGGACCCAAAATTTCTCCTTAAGTAAGTGTGGGCAGCATAGTGTGAACCAGAAGAGGTGACAGCCGTGACTACGGCACAGGTAGATATATGCACCACAAGCGTCTTCAAGGGTGATGACAACCGTCCATGAAATGCAGGACATATGAATAGGACTCCCCAGGCTGCTGCGTCCATACCGTGCGTTCACATCCCATTTCCGCACACATGAAGGGTGTGCAAGGGGTACTGTCGAGGGTTGCAGACATGGGATCGTGGGTATGCAAAAATGGGTGTCGGTGTGGATTGGCAGATGATTCGTTGTCCTGCCCCGTGTGCGGGACGTGGCCATGGCATATCGTTACTCCGCAATAATAATGCCGATCATCCACGGAAATGGAGAATGCAGCTGTGAAATGTTTACAGCCCTATACTAGTGTCCAGTAGGCAGTTCCCATGGATGGACAAGCGTCGGCCAAGATGGCACCCATAGCTGCAAACCTGGTGGAATTACACAGCTGTTGCAAGGCATAACCCAGGAAATACAGATAGGGACTACAGTAGACACTCCCCATACAAAGCCAGACCGCTGGGCAGATACCGGCGTACACAGCACTCAATCTGCCAGCACATCAATGGGGATCCTGCGCTTCCATACAGTGGAACAGATGGGTGACCTGTGTAAACATACCAATGGCACAATCTCAGCGTCTGCTGGGAATGACATCACGATGGTCAAACTATGGCGTTCCCACCAATGAAAGACATCCTTGGTGAATTAATAGGATTGATGTCAATAGACCATGGCAAACACCCAATGAACAGGAAAGACTTGCTGGCACCCTATGGCCACAAACCATGTCACACATAGGTAGATGGAACAGTCAACTTAAACATTTAGTCACGACCGTGCATATGGTATCCAAAGGTACTTCATAGACATGTATGCGCTATCACCCGTAGGCCCGTGAGACTTACACATAACATGGAAGTATCCAAGCTTTAAATGTCCACCCTTACACTTCCATTTGTCACTTTCTATGCGAACAATGAACATGTAGCCACAGCATAGAAAGCACAGGCCACTGCTAGCAGAAACACACACATGTCAACATCACAGAAAGCATACTATGAACACCGTATTACATGATATTGTACTATGAAACACAAACAAACCAGCAACCTGCGGCAAGAATAGTCCCGTAGTTCGACACAACACAAGTCTTCGTAACATTTAAACAGTTTATTAAAACATACAGCGTTTTCGTTGTTTCCACAGCGTCTGCAGAAAAAGCAAAGTCTAAGAATGTTCACAATCAACAATGTGAGTCTTAACAAGATTTTAAATATCACATTGTTGATTGTGAACAGTTAAATTGCTTTTTCAGAAAAGTTGTGAAAGCAACGGAACACACACACACACGGAAGGGACGGAGGCGAACCTCGCCTATCTACATGAACTCACTACAGTATGAAGCATTTACAGAGCAGCTACGAGTTTACTGAAGAGGCGCTGTCAGAGGCATACTTGTAGGCTGGTGACATCACCCGCAAGACAATAGTTGGCAATAGCCAAGGTATGTGTTGCGGGCGTCTAAAAGCATGTTCATTCGCAGAGGCAGCTGGAAACACACACACACACACACACACGGAAGGGGCGGAGGCGAACCTCGCCTATCTACATGAACTTACTACAGTATGAAGCATTTACAGAGCAGCTACGAGTTTACTGAAGAAGCGATGTCAGAGGCATACTTGTAGGCTGGTGGCGTCACCCGCAAGACAATAGTTGGCAATAGCCAAGGTATGTGTTGCGGGCGTCTAAAAGCATGTTCATTCGCAGAGGCAGCTGGAAACACACACACACACACACACACGGAAGGGGCGGAGGCGAACCTCGCCTATCTACATGAACTTACTACAGTATGAAGCATTTACAGAGCAGCTACGAGTTTACTGAACAGGCGCTGTCAGAGGCATACTTGTAGGCTGGTGACATCACCATAAGACAATAGTTGGCAATAGCCAAGGTATGTGTTGCGGGCGTCTAAAAGCATGTTCATTCGCAGAGGCAGCTGGAAACACACACACACACACACACACACGGAAGGGGCGGAGGCGAACCTCGCCTATCTACATGAACTTACTACAGTATGAAGCATTTACAGAGCAGCTACGAGTTTACTGAAGAGGCGATGTCAGAGGCATACTTGTAGGCTGGTGGCGTCACCCGCAAGACAATAGTTGGCAATAGCCAAGGTATGTGTTGCGGGCGTCTAAAAGCATGTTCATTCGCAGAGGCAGCTGGAAACACACACACACACACACACACGGAAGGGGCGGAGGCGAACCTCGCCTATCTACATGAACTTACTACAGTATGAAGCATTTACAGAGCAGCTACCGAGTTTACTGAACAGGCTGTCAGAGGCATACTTGTAGGCTGGTGACATCACCCGCCAAGACAATAGTTGGCAATAGCCAAGGTATGTGTTGCGGGCGTCTAAAAGGATGTTCATTCGCAGAGGCAGCTGGAAACACACACACACACACACACACACACGGAAGGGGCGGAGGCGAACCTCGCCTATCTACATGAACTTACTACAGTATGAAGCATTTACAGAGCAGCTACCGAGTTTACTGAAGAGGCTGTCAGAGGCATACTTGTAGGCTGGTGGCGTCACCCGCAAGACAATAGTTGGCAATAGCCAAGGTATGTGTTGCGGGCGTCTAAAAGCATGTTCATTCACAGAGGCAGCTGGAAACACACACACACACACACACACACACGGAAGGGGCGGAGGCGAACCTCGCCTATCTACATGAACTTACTACAGTATGAAGCATTTACAGAGCAGCTACGAGTTTACTGAAGTGGCTGTCAGAGGCATACTTGTAGGCTGGTGACATCACCCGCCAAGACAATAGTTGGCAATAGCCAAGATTTGTGTTGCGGGCGCCTAAAAGCATGTTAATTCGCAGAGGCAGCTGGAAACACACACACACACACACACACACACACACACACACACACACACACACACACGGAAGGGCGGGAGCGAACCTCGCCTATCTACATGAACACACTACAGTATGAAGCATTTACAGAGCAGCTACCGAGTTTACTGAGCAGGCTGTCAGGAGGCATACCCCTCGTGGGTGGTATCATTTGCAGAGGCAATCGCCCGATCGGGAGTTAGGTCAGAGTCGCGCAGTCACGCAGCCTGTTACCATCCCAAGGTCGCCGTACAGTAACTGCGTTAGTGTTGCAGTCGGGAATACCAAGTAACTACTGATCAGTACATCACTGCCTACTGGGCATGCTCAGACACTTAGACTCGGCACAGAGCAGACATGCATACACATGGTGCGGCGGCATGGGTCGCGGAATGTGGCCCGTCGTGTGTGTCCAGCCACACAACAGAAACCTGGCCATGCCACAGGCGTGGCCGTTGCGAAGGGATACAGGCATGCACCGGGGTATAACTGCAGTCGGCGCGGTGTGCACTGTGCTGTGTGTCTATCTACACAGCTGCCTACTGGGCATGCTCAGACACTTAGAGTCGGCACAGAGCAGACATGCATACACATGGTGCGGCGGCATGGGTGGCGGAATGTGGACCGTCGTGTGTGTCCAGCCACACAACAGCAACCGGCCATGCCACAGACATGGCCGTTGCAGCGAGGAATATCTAGGTGCAATTAACCATGTGTAGGACTGGCCTACAGTTTGTTGCATGCTACAGACAACCCTCCCAAACACAGGCTACCTGCACAGATGTCCTGAGGACACTGGTGAGTGGGCATGCTCTCACAACAGCACCGTATTGGGTGACATGAACCACCCATACATAGACTGGGAACATTAGCCATGGCACAACACACTCGCCACGGTCACAGGTGTTCTCACACCTGGCCACTGTTAAACAGCCATGCACCATACATACTGGGGGGATGTCTGACAGTTCTGCCCATCACACATGGTGAGGATATGCCCCACACAGGATGTACAGCCCTCAATGGTGATGCCAGACCGTATAGTGGATCCACTGGTCATCCACATCCTGTAACCAACACCGGCATGGGGACCTAAGTGATGACCTCTCCACAACAAACCACACACATCATCGACCGGTGTGGTACCCTACAAGTCCTCCATGCCAGTGTTGAACCCAGGCCAGACCGGCAACCGCCTAGCGCATGCACTCTCTGAGCACCCACATGCATGTCTGCAACAGGCAAACATGATAACATCAGGACCTTGTCCACCACAGGTAGGCACATGGTGTGGTGGACCCCAGCCACTGACTAGCTGTACATCAACAGTTGGAGCTAATACATGACAGAGCAATGTCAATACCAGGAAACCATCTCCCATTCATACCGGCGTCACCATACGGCCACACATACAATCATCCACGGCGCTTGTGGGAGTGGTACTGCAGAGGGCACATGAGACAACCATAGGGCCTTCCTTAACTGTGGTAAGGACATGGTTGGGGGCACACAGACTTGGCTGGAAATGGTCCAGAATGGTACAGCGGTCAGTGCACCCACAGACATTGTCTGCAAACCAGCGGACATGTTCCATGCATACATCCCACCCCCAAGAGGGACATATCCATCCCACCAGAGTGTAGCCTCCCAAACATCTCATATGGCCTGGGTGATCTCATATCTCTATGGCGGTTGACACAGCACCAATGGGCACCGATGGTGTCCCTGGCTGTGTGCTACCCATCCTCATTGAGGGCCTCGGCCCACACATGCGACCACTGTGTCATGTTAGCCTTACTATGGGCTATGTCCCCAATGGATGGCATATGGCATCTGTGGTCCCACTATGCCAGGGTAGTGCTCTTATGGACTGTAGACAGCCACACCCTATCCGCTTGACAAGCCTTGTCTGCAAAGCTGTGGGGAGGTCCATACAGGTGCCCATGGATACAGACAGCGGTGTACAGCCAATATAGCAACAACAACATAGACAAGGGCGGATCCTGCCTCCCGAACCTGCTCGTCCTGTCTGGAGGGGTCACCAAGGCCATTGATGGGGATCGTGGGTTTGCACACAGTACCATGACCTGGTGGGGCGTTCAGAGCACACTACACATGGGACTCATGGAAAGGCTCGCCAGCATACATGTGGGGACATATGTCACCCGATGCTTCTCAGAAAGGTTGGAGGTCACACCACACAGGGTTGGTGTTCCTGGTGCCTTGTCACACTCATATCTGGTCTCCAGTGGAGGCCCACAGGGCTCAGTCCTGGGCCCCCTGCCATATGGCATTCGACCTTCAATGTGCATGCAATCATAGGGGGATTGTGGCAGACAAGGTATGCAGATGACTACGCACCGGCCACCATACCCAACACCCCATGTGACACGGACATCCACCTAGGGCGTCATAGACATGGATAACTGGTGCCAGAGCCATGGCCTGCTACTACATGCCAGAGAAGGTGCAGACCTACCCAGTGTGAAGGACATGTTCGGCCCAATGTCACATGTAGGTGGTAAGCCATTCCAGATGGTGGACATGTTCATGGAAATGGCTACGACACCTGTCGTTAACATCTGTCAACACACACAATGGCAATGTGGGTGTGAAGACATTCCACTGTGGCCTCCTGGTCTGGAAGGAATCGCATCGACATCAGGGGTGTTCATTGTACCCCTGTACACATCACACACCAGAGCAATGACTGCGTACATTGGCACATCTGGCCTGTAGCTAACCTGGCGCCTGCAGCACTTTCGGAAGGACCGCAAGCGTTACACAAGGCGGGGATGTCGGTGCTAGGACATGTGTCACAAGCTGCACGACCAAGGGGACTCCGGCTGTAAACCTTCACAGCACATCTGCTCTGTGGTGATCTGTGCCTCGTTTACTGGCCATGTCTGACCTGGGTGACATGGGCATATTCCACTTCCTAGGCTCCAGGCAAACACGGGCACAGAAGCGACTGTCACACACATCACCACAAGGATGAGTGTGGCGTGCTGGGGAACAGGGTCAGCGGCGGAGACCCCCTACAACACGTAGAGGTGCCAGCCCATGTGAAGGAAAGGCACTGACTGCCTTCGTCCAGGAGTAATAATGGCGTGTGGATGTGTGGATATAGTTATCGCCAGGCATCATCTGTGTGTCAGTGCTGGGCGAGGGACTGGGGACTGATGGATGTGGCATCCCCATCCTGAGGGTGTTAGCAGCCACACACAGTCATGCTAGGTCCACACATGTCGTAGGGCACATACCCTGTTATGTACATGTGCCTATGTTCCTATGTAGGGGTCCATGCCGAGTGCGGTACCTGTGCTATGCTGATGTTGCCAGACATGCCTGTGGGTACCCCGACTACAGCGTGGGGAACTAATTACAGTGCTCCCAGTAGGCACATGCAAGTACACCATCATTGTCATACGGGTTAACTGAACCAACATGGTGCTACACATGTAACCACCACACATACTGTGTACACAGATCAATGAATGCTGCACCTGTCCTGCATGGTATGTCTGCTGCATGATGTCAGTGCACAACCCACATCACATACACACCTGTCACCAGCCATACACACACACCACAACATACACATCACGTACTATGCGGACACAGGTATCACATACACCTCTCACTATCTTGTCCACCCTGTGCATCAGAATATGTTTGCATAACCATGCACTGATGGTGTAGCTCACAGTTATGCGGCAGAGACTTCATCATATGCACAGGGTGATATGTGTGCCACAGGCATAGGCTGTACCAATGGATGACATCATGTGTGTGTGTAAGGGCCTGTGCATTGACTGGGCATGACTGTGTACATTGCATGTGGGTGTGGTGGAGCCCTACAGTCGTGTTTGCTGTGTGTGGGTTTGTGTGTACACAGTTCAGTCATCTGTGATGCCTACGGGGTATGCTTGGCAGCCCCAGACTGTACAGTGCAGGTGTTACGGCTCACTGTGTCCGCCTGCCGCGGCGTGACCCGTGCCTGCCTGGGGTCGCTACAGACGCGACGGGTGTAGGTACAGACAGTCCACTCTCCGATGTCACATGTCCGCTGGAAGCGTGCCATGCGGGGCCGTCCAGGGCCACGTCCACGTGGCCTGCTCTGTCCTGGTGTGGTCGGTGTAGTAGCAGCTGCACTGCTGCTGCTACCAGCACTGGGTGGGTGGGCATGGGAGGTGGCACGCACGCTGACCTGCACCAAGTGGTGTTGCTGGCCTCGCCCACGTGCCTATGCCTCACCTACCTGGTGTTCCTGCACGGACAGCCCACGCTCAAGGATGGCCATGCCTCGGTCGAGGATACCAGCCATCTCACCCAATCTCCTATCAGAACATCGGCAAGATGCTGTTGGGCATTCGCCAATGCCTGGATGTTGTCATTCAAGGAGCGGATTGCAGACCTCTGCAGCCTCTGCCCTTCCTGGTTCTGCCGTTCGGCGTGCCTGCGCCGCCATTACAGTCTGGAACATGCGTCTGGTTATACCAGCTGCTGCACCTGTACGGCAGGTGTATGTCTAGCGGTGCTCCCCTACGAGCAGCACCTGCCACATGCCTGCGTGGCACTGCACCAGTCATTACACTGGCAACATCGTGTGTACCCACACCTTCTGCAGCCACCACACATTCCTGCTCGGTGCCAACAGGCGCTGACTGACCGTCATCTATGGGCAGCGGTGTTGGGGTATGTGTCGGCATCGAACCGTGTTCAGGGATGAAGGGGCGTAAGTGTGATGTTCTCCAATGGCACAGTGTGTGCCTGTGATGACCCTGCCTGTGCCTCATGCACATGGTCATCACCACTAGTATCTGTGGGGACACTAGCATCAGCTGGACGCGGGAGGGAACTCACCTACAGCACCTGTCAATACAAAGGCATACCGTCAGTTACAATACACACACACACACACACACACACACACACACACACACACACACACACACACACAGACATCATGCATGTGATAATGCAGGTGGCATGCAGCATTCACACACCACAGACCAGTGAATGTAGACCAGACATTCCTAGTGGCAGTATGCACACTGCCCTGGTGGGAACAGTACAACAGGCAGGTGTCTTTTAGTAGGCATGCAGTACACACATTCATGGTAGTTTGCATGCATCGCCGTGATACACCGTGTGGCCCGGGTGTGTTGACAGTACACATGTCTGCCGACACTATGTCATGTACACTGCATACATGTGTGGTATCATGTGGACATGTGGCGATGGTGTCCCACTGCATGCAGCACATCACAATGGCTGTCATGGTGCAGTGTTATGTGTACAGTCTACAGATACAATGTATGGGTAACAGGGATGTCTGTGCAGGTGCGGTTGGTGTGAGCTGTGTACATAGCTGTACAGTGTGGAGTCGGGCACTGTGCCACTGCACAGTAGCAGGACACAGTTATGTTTCTGTGTGATCGTGACCTGGGCGCATTACATTGCCATGTCTGTAAGTCGGTTCATCCGCTCAGCAGCACGTATGTGGTGGATATTGGAGGCACCTGTAGTAGCTGTGTTGAGTCACTCTGTGTCAGTGGTGTACTACGTCGGATGTCCAGGGGCCACTACAGTGATGAGCCCACTATGTGTGTACAGGGTGCAGCGGTGACTACCCACTGTGGATGTACTGTGTGGCAACATGCCTGTAGGTATCGACCATGGCCTTGTCTGTCTGGGTCATTGACAATTGTGTGTGGTGGACATCGTGCACATGGCCCTGTGGTGGCCCATGTGACATACAACCATACTAGTGTAAGGTGTCACATTCCCTACAGATATGCAGACAGTGTGGATGTCTGCTATGTCGTGCATAGGTCATGTCATGGTGTGAAACTGTTGCAGCCAGACATCCACGTGCATGGGACATGGCATGTGCCATGTCTAGCGTGTGCACCGATGCAGGGGCATAGGTCACATTGGTAACACCTGTGCTCTGGCAAGATCACAGCTCACTATGTGGTACTGTGTGCATACTGCAGAGGCATACCGATGCATACTACACATGCAGCCATTGTGGAACACCTACACCATTGTATGCATAGCTGAATGCACGTAACACACCAATAGGTGTGTGGTGTCATGCCACTCTCGCTAGCGGTCATATCTACTGTACATGGGTGGTGTGTGTGTCGGGTGGTGCAACCTGTATACCGTGACTGGGGCACACACAGGTGTGCATGTCATGCCTGGACACATGGGGAATATCAATACACCATATCATGCCTTTGACTAGCAACAGACTTACCTGCAACAGACCCTTGTGTTTGCGGCCGCCAGGCGTACCTGTAAAGGGATGACACAAAGGTATACACATTATCCATTACTATCGCCACAGTCAGCAGTGTGCATGTCACATCATGCATCTGTGAGTTAGCATGTGCTATGCACATGTCTGCTAACACAACATAGCATACTGTAGTATGCGTCCTGTGTGGCCATATACCTGGCATGTATTGCTATATTATGTGTTGTACTATGACACCCACCCCCACGTCACTTATCATACAAACATGCATCCCTGACTTACCATGCAGCCCCAAGCTCGTAGTTCGGGAAACACCCACCTCCACGATGGACGCATGGGTTTCTGCGTGTTGTTCCGTGGGTGTCCCCAGACTGGCCAGGAGCTCCTCCGTGGCTGTGAGTGGGGGCTGGGTTGGTGGCCCACCACCTGTCCCACGTTGTTGTCTGGCGATTGCAGCGGCACGCTGTCTTGCATGCCGGATCAGGTCTGTGCAGTGCCTGCGGATCTGCTGATAAGTGCGGTTGTATCCGCCCAGGCTGTTCACCCTCCTGCACATCTCCTCCCACATCTCCTGTCGTTCCTGCACCTGCTGTGGCACATGACTGAATAACACGTCATGATTAGTGTGGAGGTATGGGATGATCACCTCCTCCTCCTGTCGACTGAAAGCGGGAAGCCGGGAACGTGGCATTATCTGTAAGACATAATGATGGTGGCAGGTCACATTTACACTGCTGTGCTGGCATACTGTTGGAAATACATTGCTATGACAAGTACGAATAGTCGGCGCAGTAGCGCCATATGCATATTAATGAGAGTGCACCGCAACCACAGACACGCGCGTAGTGTACGTGAGCGAGCCCAGGTAGGATGCGCCTGGAGGCGGTCTAAGCCGGCATGAGGTGAGCAACCTAATGTGCTGACAGCCACGGTCCGCCCATAATAGTAATGGCAGCAGCCAGGTCCCGCAGAATGAAACGCACGAGAGTATGCAACATAGTACCGCCCCAAATAAACGGAGAAGCAAATACAAGCCACGAAGGCTTAAGTGTACCCATCCAAGGAGCAAAGGATACGATAAGACCGCTGCTTGTCCCGCAATGCACCGCCAGTGGTTACACTCAGAGAAGGTGTACAGCAGCATGTCAGCGCCAAGACCGACATAGGAGCAGCGACTAAGGTCACCACCTATTCCACTCTGGGTGGGGCAGTCTCTATGGGCAGTTGTGTCCCTAAAAACGATTAAAAATGGCAAATGTGCTAAGATTGTAGGACATAATGATATCCCGTATGTAATGTAATGGTAGCATGAATTGGTTATTTCTGTAACTGAAATACCTAAATGTCACAAGAAACAGAATAAGCAAGCAAACTGCCACAACAATAAGCTTTTATTTAGGCAAACAAGTGAAGTCCTATGCTATATAGTGACCGTGTGTATGTGTCGGCCTGTAAAGTCAGATGTGAGTCCCGGAAATATCCCAGCTTGAAACTGGAAAAGGTGGCAACCCCAGTAGCGACATGGGCATGGTCACCAGGGTTACCAGCTGTCCCAATGTGCCATGGACAGTCCCTGATTGGACAGTTGTGTCCCTGCAACAATCGGAAAAATGGAAAATGACCTCAGATCCCCTGCCAAAAATATTCCCGCAATATACATGTAATAGTAGTATAAAACATAATACATTTGTATATGAAACACATACATGGCAGAAGAAAATGAATAAGGAACCTAAATGCTTACAGAATAAGCTTATAGTATGGCAAACAAGTGAAGTTCTGTCAACTGCACTTGCCGTGGGTATGTGTAGTCCTGCAAATTCAAGTTTCCACATAACATGCCCCACTATGGGCATTGGAAAAGGTGCCAACCATAATGGTCACAAGCAGTAGTGAGAGTACATAGCCGGGTAGCTGTGTTGACATAACAACAGTAAGGAATCAAGATACCTTAAACACAGGCAAACATGTGCATAGCAACATATCCCACACCCAGCAACGCCTCTGTCGCATACACTGGATGGCGATGTTGAAGTGTAATATCCAGAAGCAGAACCCATGCATTCAGATGTAATACACAATAGCCTCATTGTACATGTCAGTCCCACCCATGTACACCTGTGCACCCTAACCCGCTTAGCATCCGTGGTGCAGCTATACACCCACACACAATGTGCATACCTGAAATGTGGTAAGATGTTTGTGTTAGGCAATGCCACGCTGGCAAATACGCACCCACATGTCACCAACCCACCTCAGGTACAGATATGTAAATGGCTGCATGTGAATGTGTCTGCAGAATGTGTACATCCTGCATGTGGTATGTACCCGTCGAAACCATATAGGTTTGCATACGACACGGTGCACATAACTGTACACATGTGGACAAGTCGGGTTGTTGAACCACCGCATCGATGATTAGCTATGCAGTGAAGTCGATCACATATAGCGGAACACGTGCCCACCAAACAGGACTTCCTAACAGGGTGCTACAGGCAAAGAAGGGAAGGTGGGACATCACATGTGGAGAGTAGCGCTGCCGGACGGCCAAATACACACGGTCAAGGTAAAGGACGGAACAACATGCATATGGCCGGATGGATGTTGTTCAAAAATATATATAGAAACACATATGAAGTGCCAGTTTAGACTCAAATACTAGATAATGCATTGAATTGTACCGCATAATATGGCAGTAGAACTAAGCCTGCATGTAATTGGTGAAGCTAAGCTGTAGTGTGATGGAATTCTGATCCTGGCAGTAACCAGTACAGCAGGCTTATGTCTGTCAGCATTAATTATCTGCTGGGTTACAGAACAATAAATGTATGTACATGCATAACATCACCCCTTCCCCTGAGGAGGATGGCCTTGTGAGCTCTATCAAAGATAACAGTACAACTCCTTACCAGAGAGACAAAGCAACGATTAAGAAATTAACCGACTACAGTATCGAACAGTCTAGGGTCCTTGAAACAGCTACAATCACAGAAGGACACTGTAATTGACAAGGTGCCTTGCAAGGCTGTGTTATTCTCATGGGAAAACATTTAATAAGCATTACCTGAGCACTGTTGTAGGAATACAACGCTGTGGACTCTAGCGATGTAAATGCCTTGTGACTGACCACATCATTAATGTGTGCAAAAGATGATAGTATACCCAATGCTCATACAGCTGTAACATGTATAGAGTAAAACAAATGTCTAAACATTTACTGCATAGTTCTTTGCCTCCTGCTGCACAGTAGTAAAACGTTATTAATCTCAGCTTCCTGTGTTATTGACTGTCAGTTTGAAAATACGAATGAGTGTTACAGTTTGATTTAAACAACTTAATTGACAGATGTGTACGGTCTAGCATGGGAATAGGTCAAGCCAACCATCACAATGTCCATGTGTACCACATACAAACAGCCAGTAACACGCAGTAGTAGTGCATGAAGGCATACACGACTGTGGGAATAGTACAGGACATATGGCACGTGCCAAGTGCAGATGCATGACACAAACCCCAGGATGGGTGTCCCTGCAAAGAGGAACATGTGCCAACCACACCTCCCACAGATGTACCGCAATAAAACACATGGCAAACACACAGAAACACTACTGTCCAACACACGACTGCAACGGAGCCTGGTCAAACACCAACATGAAGCATGCACAAACAGGGACTTGTGTAATGTTTGCCTTAACACCCCCATAGGCCAAAGAAGAATAGAATGGACATATGCATGTAATGTTGTGAAGGATGTGTGGTAGTCCTCGGTATCACAGTGTTAGGGACACAGATACACTGTCATCAACTGTGACGTATGTGCACTGTACACAGCATACCTGCATGTAATACAGAGGACAATCATGTGCCACAGAAATATACACTGGAGAAAGAGTATAGAGGATAGACAATTGTAAATGTGACAAACTATGAATATAGGTTCATACGCCCATAGGTACAGGGTAGGCCATCGTCCCAGGTTCAGCCATAACACTACACCATAGTTAGGATGACTTTGCCAACCTTCTGTGCTTCAGATAAAATACCCATGATAGTGCTGTACCTCCGCCAAGCAGGGACAATGATGTAATCCCTGGCCTATACCTGCAATTCTCCATCCAATGGACAACACACCCGCAACAAGGCTAGGAAGGATCTCTGTCTCACATGTACTGTGATGTAGATCCACAGCATTATGAGTGTCTGGGTGATATATGTGTCACCCAACACATCCCATTAATGACCGTGACAAGGTAAATGTCACCTGCCCTAGTGGTTCTGAGGGATGCAGATACAGTAGGTGAAGCATACACATGACATATGGGTTGACATGGCCTTGTATGTCAGGCACAGGTCAACACTAAACAGCAGGTATGTGACGAATGTGGCAGGGGTCCTACAAGTGGGGCAGCATTACACAAAATGATGTCATCCTGCATCTGTACAACAATTAACCTATGAGGGCTTCCCAGCTGCTGTAGGTGTATGGTCAGATACAGTCTGAATGGGGCAATGTAGTAAATCATAGGTGTAACACGTAATGGGTACAAGGAGACAATGACCTAGCCTGATGTAGATGTGAATCCCTGCACAAACAGGTGGGCAATGTAGAAGTCCCACACAACCACGATAGCAACGTGTGTGTTGAATGAATGGTGACTGGCAAACTCTGTCCCCTGATCCCTGGTAATCACCCCTGTGCTGAGTGGACAGCCACCTATATGCTGGACAGGGTGACCTAGTAGTTCTCCACAGGTATGATGTTGCATTACTTAGCATTTAGCTGTGGGACATGTCCCTGACAGCAGATATGCATATCTGGGAGGCCCCTTCAAGGATATCTGTGTCAGATGTCCGTCCCACTATGGCACCTGTTTTGCAGTCATCTACAAACAATGTTGCCCACAAAACCCCTGTGTGTGCCTGTACCGTGGAAATGTAGATGTATGACAGGAGTGGACCCACGGAAGGGCCCCATGGGACACCACTTGCGACAGGCAGTAGGTCTGACACGCTGCCAGCAACTATGACCGTGTGGGTTGTGTCACATAGACAGTTTCCAACACATTCTGTGATGTACGTGTTCACATCCCAGCCAATGGGTTTATCAACGATACCTGAGGGGGGTAATGTGATGAAGGCCTTTGCCAGGTCAAGGTAGGCTGTATGGACTGCAACACCCCATCAATGGCCTCGTGACTGTCCCAAAATGTCACCCATGCTTTAAAGGCATGAACCGCCCTGAACAAGACAAACCGTGTTGGATGCAAAGTATGTATGTCCCCTATGCAGTCATATACGAGCCGCAGTATGATCCCTCCCCATGTCTTTGCAGATAGGTCTCCTCATGGTAATGGGACAGTAATAACCAGGCTCAGTGGAGGCATTGGCCCTGTGACGTGGGACTACAGTTGCCATGCGACACAACCTGGGTACCTTACCTGAGGTGAGGCTACAAAGAAATAGCTGTCCTAACTGTGGGTCTAATACCTCAATGAGATAGTGGAGTACACAGTGGGGTCACCAGCTGGTCTCATGGATGCTATGTCCACTACCCTGGAGAGAGCATGTCCCACCTGTGTGTCACAGAACATTTGGTGACCACAAACCGCTGGTACAGACATCTCCTCATGTGTGGGGAGGGTGTGGAGATGTCCTTACTGGACTTGTCAGCCTGTTTGTTGGCAATGTGTGTATGTTGAGTAAACTCCACCTCTTTGTGAACCCAGTCAGAGCATATGTGGGAGTGACCTCCCAGGTGTTGAGCATAGCAACTGAAGGTGGTATGATTGTCAGCCAGGTCCATGTAGGTATATCTGTGGAATGTGCCCTGACCATGGCACGACAGTGTGTAACTCTACACATATGATGACCAAGGGTGTCATACCTCACAAGGTGTCTGCTCCACCTTGTAGTAGCCACCTCCTCGTGTTGTACATCCTGTGTATGGCTGGGGTACACCACACTGGATGCTTGGCATTGGTACAATGAACCACAGTTGGGTAAGTGAATGCCTGGTTCATGCAGTCCTGTAGGTACTGGTAGATGGCAATGTGATTGATGCAGTGGCTGCAGTACTGTCGACCACTGGCTCAGGGTCCTTAAAGGAGACCACAGTAGTGTGCAGAATTGTGTAGTCTGCCTCTGAGCAAGCAATGTGTATGGTAACTGGCAACACTCACAGCAACGGATGCCAATAGCAGAAGCCAATGTCCAAATAACATAGATTAACTTCTGCATGATAATATGTCTTATCATACATGTATTGACACGTGTGCTAATTACAATTGCAAATGGCCGGTAAGACTGGCCTAAAGTTCCCGTGATGTACACAGTCTGGAGGTGTTGTTCCGATAATAAAGTGGCAATACCTCCCAATCGTGACCCCTGGGTATGAAAGTGGTTGTTAACCTGCAACATTGGATGTACACCATTGGGTTCTGGTGTCGGAAGACATGGTTCCTGTAGCACTACACAGTATGGGTAGTCAAGCAGACATCCGCGATTGCTGAACACACAGCATCAGTGAAACCCACTGCTCACAAGGACACAGTCCGACAAGCTCTACACTTTACATATGCACAGTGGTGTCCATTGTAGGACCCAAAATTGTGGAAAGAACAGAATGATGTCTTATTTCAATGCGCATCTGAACTCATTGTCGCCACAGGTACACATATGCACCGCAAGCGTGTTTAATGTTGCTGATAGCTGTCCATGTAATGCAGCACAGATGCACAGAAATACCCAGGGTACCGGTCCATAGAACTGCGCCCACATCACAGTCCCGCACACATGAAGGATGTGTAATGGGTACTGTCGATTGTTGCAGTCAAGGGATTCTGGGTATGTAGACTCTGGGCTCGGTGTTGTTTCGCAGGCAATCCTTTGTCCCGCCTGGGAGGGATGTGCGTAGCACCTGCCTTACTCTCCGCTAATAATGCAAACCATCCACCGGAGAATGCTAAATGCAGGTGTGAAATGTGTACAGCCCTATACTAGTGTCCAGTAGGCAATTGTCATGGATGGACAACCGTATGGCCAAGATGGCACCCACAACTGCAAACCCGGGTAAATTACACAGCCACGGTAAGGCATAACACAGGAAATACACATAGGGACTACAGTTGACATTCCACATACAAAGCCGGACCGTCGTGCCAACACCGGCGTATGCAGCACTCAATCTGCCAGCAACAGAATGAGGAGCACCCGCTACCATACAGCGGAACAGATGTGCGACCTGTGGAACACATACTAATGGCACACACACAACGGCAAGTAGGATATGTAAACTATGGCATTCCCACCTATGAAGACAACATGGTTAAATGAAAACATAGGTAATCAACATGTTGCCGTGGTGTTATATTGGAAATACGGTGACGGATATGTCCCATTGGGATGTCTGAGGTTTATATGAAGCAGTTGCTAACCAGCATCTTTGGATGTATGTCATTTGTTCACAGTACTAAATCACCTGGTTATGTAGCACCATGTAGAATGGGTAGTGAAACAGACATCCGCGATTGGGGAACATACACCAGCAGTGAAAAGCACTGGGCAGGTGGACACAGTCCAGCAACATCTAACTTGACATATGCACATCGGTGTCCATTGTAGGACCCAAAAATTCCATTCATGGAATGCCTGCTAGCTTCCTGCATTACTCACGTGATCTCATTGTCGCCACCACGCCACAGGTACACATATGCACCGCAAGCGTGTTCAATGTTGATGATAGCTGTCCATGAAATGCAGCACACATGCACAGAAATACCCAGGGTGCCGGGTCCATAGAACTGCGCCCACATCACAGTCCCGCACACATGAAGGATGTGTAATGGGTACTGTCGACTGTTGCAGTCAAGGGAGTCTGGGTATGTAGAATCTCGCCTCGTGGTTGTTTGGCAGGCTATCCTTCGTCCCGCCGCGGGAGGGATGTGCGTAGCACCTGCCTTACTCTCCGCTAATAATGCAAACCATCTACCGGAGACTGCAAAATGCAGGTGTGAAATGTGTACAGCCGTATACCAGTGTCCAGTAGGCAATTCACATGGATGGACAAGCGATGACTAAGATGGCACCCATAACTGCAAACCCGTGGAATTACACTGCCGTAGTAAGGCATTACACAAGTAATACACATAGGGACTACACTTGACATTCCCCATACAACAAACACAGACAACCAGCCGATGAAGTCCAAAGCAAAGACGAGGTACTGTAGACGCCGACAGTGCCCACTCAGAGCACACCAGGAATTAAATGCAGTCACCATAGTTTATTGAAGCTCTTTCGCCTGCTTCATAAGCAGACTTATTCAGAATACATACAATGCAGTCCAACCTACTACATGTAAAACCCTTAATTGGTCAGTAAATTAGATGTGCTAGGTATTAATTACATGCCTTAAAGGCAAACAAGCAAACAAACTTTACTTGGGTTACAGATTCCACACAGTGAGGACATCAGACATTGCTTCGGAAGGTACATTCTTCATAGAGAAATAGAAATATATGTATATATATGAAAGATGAACCAACATAATGTTTTCCAAATGTCTGACTGTGTAAGCTACATATATATGTTCTACGGATTGTGCCAATATATTAAAAGAACTGCAGACACCTAGTAATATAAATGAACCATAATATACACAGATAAACCGTATGATTATGACTAATGTAAAATAGACCAACGAAATGTAAAGATTCACAATGTGGTAATGTAAATATTCATTTAGAAGGTTACTTAAATAAATCAATTCAGACATCCATGTCAAAATACTAACACAAGGCCAGCGAGGTGCCTGCCCTCACATGTACTGGGATGTTGTTCCACAGCATAGTGAGTGTCTGGGTGATGAATCTGTCCCACCAACACGCTCTATTAATGACAGTGTCAAGGTGTACGCCACCTGCCCTTGTGGTTCTGAGGGATCTAACTTCTTTAGGTGAAGCATACTCATCAGATCTGGGTTCGACATGGCCTTGTATGCCAGGCACAGGTCACCTCTGGGCAAGTGGTATGCAACTGTATACATCTGGAATTCTTTCAGTTGGTCAGTATAACACATATTCCTGAGACCCTGCATCTGTTTGTCGATGAACTGTTGGTGCCTTTCCAGCTGCTGCAGGTGTCGGGTCAGATACATTCTGAACGGGCATTGTACCCAATCATAGGTCTAATGAGTGATGAGTACAAGGGGACAATGACCTCCCCTGATCTAGATGTGAATCCCTTCATGATGATGTGGGCAATGTGGAAGGTCTACCTAACTACGTTAGCAACGTGTGTGTCTAACAAACGGTTAACAACAACCCGGTCCCCAGATCCCTGGTAACCCCCTCTGTGCTCAGTGGATTGCCACCTATATGGTAGCTCAGGGTAACCTTGTTCTTCCCGAAGGGTATGACTATGCATTTCCTGGCATTTAGCTGTAGGCCATGTCTCTGGCACCACTTATCCACATCTGTGAGGCACTCCTGAAGGATATCTGTGTCAGATGTGTGTCTGACTATGGCACCCAGTTTGCAGTCATCTGCAAACATTGTCACCCATAACCGGCCTGTGTTTGCTTGTACTTTGGAAACGTAGATGCTGAAAAATAGTGGACCCAGGACTGAGCCCCATGGGACACCGCCAGACTGGCTGTGAGTATGACATGGCGCCAGCAACTATGACCATGTGTGTTCTGTGACTTAGCCAGTTTGCAACCCATATGGCGCATGTATGGATATACGCTCAAGATGACGGGTTTATCACTGATACCCGAGGGGGTATTGTGTCAAGGCCTTTGCCAGGTTGAGGTAGGCTGTATGGACTGCTTTACCCTCATCAATGGCCTTGGTGACTGATCCTACAAAGTCAAACACGTGTAAAAGGCATGATCTGACTTTGACCAAGCTAAACTGGGTTGTATCCAAAGTATGCGAGTCCCCTATGTCTTTATCTATGAGTTCCATTATGATCCCTCTCCATGGCTTTGCAGATAAGGCTTGTCAAGCTAATGGGATGGTAATAACCAGGGTCAGTGGAGGCACCATCTATGTGAAGTGTGACTACAGTCGCCTTGTGCTACTACTCGGCACGATCCTGAGGTGAGGCTAAGATTAAACAGCTGTCCTAAGTGTGGGTTTAATTCCCCATAGAGTTCATGGAGTACACAGCTGGGACACCATCTGGTCCCATGGATGCTGTGTTGACTGCCTTGGAGACAGCATTTCCCACCTGTGCGTTACAGATGTTCCAGGATCTACAAGTCTCAGGTATAGATAACTCTCCATGTGGGGGGGGGGGGAATGTTAGCACTGAACATGTCAGCCAGTATGCTGGCAATGTGTGTAGGTTCAGTCATCTTCACATCATTGTGAACCCGGTTTGAGCATATCTGGGAGTGTCCTCCCAGGTGTCCAACATAGCTAAAGAAGGACTTATGAATGTCTGTTGAGTCCTTGTTAATTTCTCTGTTGAATTTCCCCTGGATGATTTCATGACAGCTTGTAGTTCTTCACATATAATGAGCAAGGGTGTGTTACCTTACAAGTATTCCGCTTTAACTTGTAGTATCTACCTCCTGTCGCTGTAGAGCTTGTTCATGGCTGGGGTCCACCAGACTGCATGCTTGTCTGTGGTACAAAGAGTCTCAGTTTTGTATGGGATTGCCTGATCCATGCAGTCCTGTAGGTGCTGGTGGAAGGCATATGTACGTGATTCAGCGGTTTGAGTGATGTTCACCACTGGCTCAGGGGCCTTAAAGGAGACCACAGTAGTGTTCAGAAGTGTGAAATCGGCTTTTGAGAAAGGCATATGTATGGTAACCGCACCACTGTACACATGGAACATCATGGCAATACACCACGGCTGGATGTGGGTAATGCTGGACATACCCACGGCAGACGGGCGCTGCTCCCGAGTCCGATGCCCGAGGGACCACACACATAGCCGGCCTTAGGCATAGGCCAAGTAGGCAGCCGCCTAGGGCGCTGCTCTACCGGGCACCTTTCCAGACTTTGTTTGGTGTAGGTAGACCAGGAGGGGGGTAGCGGGTGATGTTGCGGTGGCAACTTCTGCCTAGGGCACCACTTAACCTAAGGCCACTCTTCCCGTGGGTAATACAGCAGTACCCACACCCAGACGCAGGTCATTGCTAGTATGGCATATCATCTATGGCAAGAAACCATATATTCCCAGACATAATGGCACAGCATAATGCCTGTCCGCCGCCCAACGCAGACATACGCCACCCGGGCGGACGCATTCGCGCGAGATGTCCGTTACTAATGTCGACATTGTCTCGCTTTGTGAAACAAACTCCACATAGCGATTCAATACTAAACAGCGACGGAGAACCCGATGTCCCCGTGGCTGAGCTGTTCAACCTGTTCCGCCATGTTAAATGTGTGTAGCACAGCGGAACCGCCCAAACCAAGCAACGGACATGTCTGTGGCTCAGTGAAAGCCGCCACGCAATGGTAAACCCATGTAATATTGCGACACAGGTCATACATACCGAGGGTTAGTAATGGAAATAGGTCCGCTCGACCAGACCGTGCAATTAGTATAACAAGATCTACAACGGGTACACCGCCAATCGATGCACACGGTTATGAATAATTGGGGTGACATGGTACCATAGACACGGACAAAACGTGCCCATGTGACTCATCTAACATTCAGACACGGTCAGGGCAGTTCCGCACACTGGGCGGACAAGACCAAACCCAAAGCACCACAGCAACACCCTGACAATCAAGGCCTGTATGCGTAGGGGATATAAGCACCTGTCATCTGAACATCCCTGCGGTCACGACATATGCATCCTGGGCCATGAGCGAGGGGAATAAGGAATGTTTAACATGCAGTACCGCACCTTTCCCAGCAGGAGAATGGATGCCTGTGACGCGGCGTGAGTGCGGGGATATGTAAATGTACTTAAGTACCATGGGTATGCATATTAATGACACCGAACAGCTAACGGTAGTGGTCACAGTAACTGGCAAACGGAATGCAGTCACGCTTGAATTACTTAACTATGGAACATATAGATGTGAACGGTAATGCGCGCCCATGCTGCAAAGACTGTTACATGTATAAAGTTGTAAGTGCGTTCTGCACACGCCCGTCAACCGGATCAGACATATGTTACCGAATAGTCACAACTAACACAAAACACGAACCACACAGACCCAGTAAACATATATAAACAGAATACGGATATGCATGTGCGCCTGCGCAGAACCCACAATTAGGAAATGCGAAAAGTGCGCGGTGTGATCCACTGGAAGCAGGGAAGGTTAAGGATGTGTCCTCCACTCATTTACATTCATAATTGTAAAATATATGCTTAAATAGTACTTACTGATTCCATGCTTTGGAATCGTAATGCTACAATTATACACATTGATATAAAATATCCTGATCAACACACTACATTCTAAGGTTTACTCACAACAATTATCAACTATGTTTCAAGATACTGATTGTATTGACCAATATTGTATTTATATTAACACATTGTTGTCGTATTATTGTTTCCATGAAGTAATGTATGCAACACTGATTTGTATATGTCACGCTATAATCAAGACTTGTAGCACTGTCCACTTAACTATGAGCAGGTTTATTGATTATTTGACTTTAAACTGACTCTGAAGGAAGTGTATAAGGGACAACTATGTAATGCATTTCGTGTTCGACGATGCCCCATGTTAGTAGGTGAAAGAGCTCAGTATCGCTTGACTGTGGAGTCTATCGCTTTTGTCATTGTCTGTTTTGGCCGATATATGTTCAATAATGTCGCTTATGAAGATGGGCAGGACGCAAGGTTTGCTGTATTTCCGCTTACTGGCACGTGGATATAGATAGGCCAAGTAATACATAATATGGGTAGTCAAGCAGACATCCACGATTGGGGAACATACAGCGGCAGTCAAAACCACTGGCCAGATGGTGACAGTCCAACACGATCTACACTTTACATAAGCACATCGGTGTCCATTGTAGTACTCCAAAAATAGTTGGCGCTTACACCTTCGACTCGCTGAGATCGGCCAGACAGAGTGTCAGCCGTGACTACGGCACAGCTAGACATGCACCACCAGCGTGTTTAAGGTTGATGATACCTGTCCATGAAATGCAGGACATATGAACAGAAATCCCCAGATTGTCGTGGTCCATAGAAGTGCGCCCACATCCCAGTCCCGCACACATGAAGGATGTGTAATGCGCATCGGGGGGTTTGCAGCCATGGGATCCTGGGTATGCAAAATGGGGCTCGGTGTTGTTTGGCAGATAATCCGTTGTCCCGCCCCGTGGGAGGGCTGTGGGTATAGCACGTGCCTTAGTCCCCACTAAGGATGCAAAGCATCCACTGGGTAATGCTAAAAGCAGGTGTAAAATGTGTTCAGCCCTACATCAGTGTCCAGTAGGCAATTCCCATGGATGGACAAGTGTACGACCAAGATGGCACCTATAACTGGACACCTGGTGGAATTACATAGCCGCGTAAGGCATAACACAGGAAATACATTAGGGACTACAGTAGACACTCCCCATACAAAGTCAGACCGCCGCGTAATACCGCGCATACAGCACTCGATCTGCCAGCAACAACATGAGGATCACTCGCCCATACCGCGGAACAAATGGGCGACCTGTGGAACACATACTAATGGCATACTAACAACCTCAACTACGAAGGTCATACGATGTTTCAACACTAGCTGCTCCCGCATATAACTAACATGCTTCAATGAATAAATAGGGTATGCATGTTCTGTCTGTTTTATATTGACAATACAGTGGCGATATGTCCTACTGGGCCTTCTGAGGATTACTTAAAGCACTTGCCAACCTGCAGCATTACATCAATACCATTTGGGTTAATCGTAGTAGAACATGGGTTTCATAGCACAACATAATATGTGTAGTCAAACAGACATCCGCGAGTGGGGAACATACAGCAGCGGTCACAACCACTGGCCAGATGGACACAGCCCAACATGTTCTACATTTTACATATGCACATTTGTGTCCATTGTAGGATCCAAAATTTCTCCTTTGCAACGCCAACTGGGTGCAAGCGGAAGACCAAGATGAACTACAGCCGTGACTACGGCACAGCTACATATATGCACCGCCAGCGTGTTCAAGGTTGATGACAACTGTCCATGAAATGCGGACATATGCACAGAAACCCACAGATTGTCGAGTCCACAGATGTGCGCCCACATCCCATTCCAGCACACATGGAGGATTTGCTATGGGTACTGTCGAGGGTTGCAGCCATGGGATCGTGGGTATGCAGAAATGGGTGTTGGAGATGATTGGCAGATGATCCATTGTCCCGCCTGCGGGAGGGATGTGGGTACAGAACATGCCTTACCACCCACCAATACTGACAATCATCCACCGGAGAATGCTACATGCAGCTGTGAAATGGGTACAGCCCTACACCAGTGTCCAGTAGGCATTTCCCAAGGATGGACAAACGACGGACAAGATGGCACCCATAATAGCAAACCTGGTGCAATCACACAGCCGTAGTAAGGCATAACACAGGAAATACAGATGGAAACAACAGTAGACACACCCCGAGACATCCATCCTGCCGCGCGAATCCCGCGCATACAGCAGCCAAGGTGCTAGCAAGTATGTGGGGATCACCCGCTTCCACCGGGCGGAACATACGGGCGACCTGTGGAACACATATTAATGGCACACCAACAACGCCAACTAGGAAGGTCATACTATGGTTAAAATATGGCGTTCCCACACATAAATAACATACTGTCATGAATAAATAGGTTCTACATGTACCGCTGTGTTATAATGACAATACAGTGGCGGATAGTTCACAATGGTACCTCTGAGGATTACTTAAAGCAGTTGCCAACCTGCAGTACTACAGTAACACCATATGGGTAAATTGTGGAAGGACACGGGTTCCGTGAGCACTACATAATATGGGTAGGCAGACAGGCATCCGGGACTGCCGAACATACGGTCGCAGTCAAACCCACTGGCCGAATGGACACAGTCCAACATGTTCTACACTTTACATATGCACATCGGTGTCCATTGCAGGACCCAAAAATTTCTCCTTAAGTAAGTGTGGGCAGCATAGTGTGAACCAGAAGAGGTGACAGCCGTGACTACGGCACAGGTAGATATATGCACCACAAGCGCCTTCAAGGGTGATGACAACCGCCCATGAAATGCAGGACATATGAATAGGACTCCCCAGGCTGCTGCGCCCATACACGCAGCGCTCACATCCCATTTCCGCACACATGAAGGGTGTGCAAGGGTACTGTCGAGGGTTGCAGACATGGGATCGTGGGTATGCAAAAATGGGTGTCGGTGTGGATTGGCAGATGATTCGCTGTCCCGCCTGCAGCGGACGTGGCCATGGCATATGCGCATTCGCAATAATAATGCCGATCATCCACCGGAAATGGAGAATGCAGCTGTGAAATGTTTACAGCCCTATACTAGTGTCCAGTAGGCAGTTCCCATGGATGGACAAACGACGCCAAGATGGCACCCATAGCTGCAAACCTGGGGGAATCCCACAGCTGTTGCAAGGCATAACCCAGGAAATACAGATAGGGACTACAGTAGACACTCCCCATACAAAGCCAGACCGCTGGGCAGATACCGCGCATACAGCACTCAATCTGCCAGCACATCAATGGGGATCACACGCCCATACAGTGGAACAGATGGGTGACCTGTGTAAACATACCAATGGCACAATCTCAACGCCTGCTGGGAATGACATACGATGGTCAAACTATGGCGCTCCCACCAATGAAAGACATCCTTCGTGAATTAATAGGATTGATGTCAATAGACCATGGCAAACACCCAATGAACAGGAAAGACTTGCTGGCACCCTATGGCCACAAACCATGTCACACATAGGTAGATGGAACAGTCAACTTAAACATGTCGTCCACGACACGCCGTGATATGGTATCCAAAGGTACTTCATAGACATGTATGCGCTATCACCCGTAGGCCCCGTGGAGACTTACACATAACATGGAAGTATCCAAGCTTTAAATGTCCACCCTTACACTTCCATTTGTCACTTTCTATGCGAACAATGAACATGTAGCCACAGCATAGAAAGCACAGACGACTGCTAACTAAACACACACATGTCAACATCACAGAAAGCATACTATGAACACACGATTACATGATATTGTACTATGAAACACAAACAAACCAGCAACCTGCGGCAAGAATAGTCCCCGTAGTTCGACACAACACAAGTCTTCGTGAACATTTAAACAGTTTATTAAAACATGTAACGTTGTTGTTTCCATTAACGTTTGCAGAAAAAGCAAAGTCTAAGAATGTTCACAATCAACAATGTGAGTCTTAACAAGATTTTAAATATCACATTGTTGATTGTGAACAGTTTAAGAATTTGCTTTTTCAGAAGAAGTTGTGAAAGCAACGGAAACACACACACACACGGAAGGGACGGGAGACGAACCTACGCCTATCTACATGAACTCACTACAGTATGAAGCATTTACAGAACGCGCTACCGAAGTTTACTGAACAGAGCGCTGTCAGAGGCATACTTGTAGGCTGGTGACATCACCAAGAAGACAATAGTTGGCAATAGCCAAGGTATGTGTTATGGAGCCGCCTAAAAGCATATTCATTCGCAGAGGCAGCTGGAAACACACACACACACACACACACACACGGAAGGGACGGGAGACGAACCTACGCCTATCTACATGAACTTACTACAGTATGAAGCATTTACAGAACGCGCTACCGAGTTTACTGAAGAGAGCGATGTCAGAGGCATACTTGTAGGCTGGTGACGCCACCAAGAAGACAATAGTTGGCAATAGCCAAGGTATGTGTTATGGAGCCGCCTAAAAGCATGTTCATTCGCAGAGGCAGCTGGAAACACACACACACACACACACGGAAGGGAGACGAACCTACGCCTATCTACATGAACTTACTACAGTATGAAGCATTTACAGAACGCTACCGAAGTTTACTGAAGAGAGCGCTGTCAGAGGCATACTTGTAGGCTGGTGACATCACCCGAAGACAATAGTTGGCAATAGCCAAGGTATGTGTTATGGAGCGCCTAAAAGCATGTTCATTCGCAGAGGCAGCTGGAAACAGACACACACACACACACACACACACGGAAGGGACGAGAGACGAACCTACGGCTATCTACATGAACTTACTACAGTATGAAGCATTTACAGAACGCTACCGAGTTTACTGAAGAGAGCGCTGTCAGAGGCATACTTGTAGGCTGGTGACGTCACCAAGAAGACAATAGTTGGCAATAGCCAAGGTATGTGTTATGGAGCCGCCTAAAAGCATGTTCACTCGCAGACGCAGCTGGAAACACACACACACACACACACCCGGAAGGGACGGAGACGAACCTACGCCTATCTACATGAACTTACTACAGTATGAAGCATTTACAGAACGCTACCGAGTTTACTGAAGAGAGCGCTGTCAGAGGCATACTTGTAGGCTGGTGACATCACCAAGAAGACAATAGTTGGCAATAGCCAAGGTATGTGTTATGGAGCCGCCTAAAAGCATGTTCATTCGCAGAGGCAGCTGGAAACACACACACACACACACACACACACGGAAGGGACGGAGACAAACCTACGCCTATCTACATGAACTTACTACAGTATGAAGCATTTACAGAACGCTACACCGAGTTTACTGAAGAGAGCGATGTCAGAGGCATACTTGTAGGCTGGTGACGCCACCAAGAAGACAATAGTTGGCAATAGCCAAGGTATGTGTTGTGGAGCGTCTAAAAGCATGTTCATTCGCAGAGGCAGCTGGAAACACACACACACACACACACACACACGGAAGGGACGGGAGACGAACCTACGCCTATCTACATGAACTTACTACAGTATGAAGCATTTACAGAACGCGCTACCGAGTTTACTGAAGTGAGCGCTGTCAGAGGCATACTTGTAGGCTGGTGACGTCACCCGCAAGACAATAGTTGGCAATAGCCAAGATTTGTGTTGTGGAGCCTAAAAGCATGTTCATTCGCAGAGGCAGCTGGAAACACACACACACACACACACACACACACACACACACACACACACACACACACACGGAAGGGACGGGAGACGAACCTACGCCTATCTACATGAACACACTACAGTATGAAGCATTTACAGAACGCGCTACCGAGTTTACTGAGCAGAGCGCTGTCAGGAGGCATACCCCTACGTGGGTGGTATCATTTGCAGAGGCAATGCGCCCGATCGGGAGTTAGGTCAGAGTGCGCAGTCACGCAGCCTGTTACCATCCCAAGGTCGCCATACAGTAACACGTTAGTGCTGCAGTCGGGAATACCAAGTAACTACTGATCAGTACATCACTGCCTACTGGGCATGCTCAGACACTTAGACTCGGCACAGAGCAGACATGCATACACATGGTGCGACGGCATGGGTGGCGGAATGTGGACCGTCGTGTGTGTCCAGCCACACAACAGAAACCTGGCCATGCCACAGACGTGGTCGTTGCGAAGGGGATACAGGCATGCACCCGGGGTATAACTGCAGTCGGCCGCAGTGTGTGCACTGTGCTGTGTGTCTATCTACACAGCTGCCTACTGGGCATGCTCAGACACTTAGAGTCGGCACAGAGCAGACATGCATACACATGGTGCGACGGCATGGGTGGCGGAATGTGGACCGCCGTGTGTGTCCAGCCACACAACAGCAACCCGGCCATGCCACAGACATGGCCGTTGCAGCAGGGAATATCTAGGTGCAATTAACCATGTGTAGGACTGGCCTACAGTTTGTTGCATGCTACAGACAACCCTCCCAAACACAGGCTACCTGCACAGATGTCCTGAGGACACTGGTGAGTGGGCATGCTCTCACAACAGCACCGTATTGGGTGACATGAACCACCCATACATAGACTGGGAACATTAGCCATGGCACAACACACTACGCCACCGGTCACAGGTGTTCTCACACCTGGCCACTGTTAAACAGCCATGCACCATACATACTACGGGATGTCTGACAGTTCTGCCCATCACACATGGTGAGGATATGCCCCACACAGGATGTACAGCCCTCAATGGTGATGCCAGACCGTATAGTGGATCCACTGGTCATCCACATCCTGTAACCAACACCGCATGGGGACCTAAGTGATGACCTCTCCACAACAAACCACACACATCATAATGACCGGTGTGGTACCCTACAAGTCCTCCATGCCAGTGTTGAACCCAGGCCAGACCGCAACCGCCTAACGAATGCATTCTCTGAGCACTCCACATGCATGTCTGCAACAGGCAAACATGATAACATCAGGACCTTGTCCACCACAGGTAGGCACATGGTGTGGTGGACCCCAGCCACTGACTAGCTGTACATCAACAGTTGGAGCTAATACATGACAGAGCAATGTCAATACCAGGGAAACCATCTCCCATTCATACCGGCCACCATACGGCCACACATACAATCATCCACGGCCGCCAGGGAGTGGTACTGCAGAGGGCACATGAGACAACCATAGGGCCTTCCTTAACTGTGGTAAGGACATGGTTGGGGCACACAGACTTGGCTGGAAATGGTCCAGAATGGTACAACGGTCACTGCACCCACAGACATTGTCTGCAAACCAGCGGACATGTTCCATGCATACATCCCCCCCCCCAAGAGGGGACATATCCATCCCACCAGAGTGTAGCCTCCCAAACATCTCATATGGCCTGGAGTGATCCCATATCTCTATGGCGGTTGACACAGCACCAATGGGCACCGATGGTGTCCCTGGCTGTGTGCTACCCATCCTCATTGAGGGCCTCGCCCACACATGCGCCACTGTGTCATGTTAGCCTTACTATGGGCTATGTCCCCAATGGATGGCATATGGCATCTGTGGTCCCACTATGCCAGGGTAGTGCTCTTATGGACTGTAGACAGCCACACCCTATCCGCTTGACAAGCCTTGTCTGCAAAGCTGTGGGAGGTCCATACAGGTGCCCATGGATACAGACAGCGTGTACAGCCAATACCGAAACATACCCACAACAACATAGTCAAGGGCGGATCCTGCCTCCCGAACCTGCTCGTCCTGTCTGGAGTGGTCACCAAGGCCATTGATGGGGATACGTGGGTTTGCACACAGTACCATGACCTGGTGGGAGCGCTCAGAGCACACTACACATGGGACTCATGGAAAGGCTCGCCAGCATACATGTGGGGACATATGTCACCCGATGCTTCTCAGAAAGGTTGGAGGTCACACCACACAGGGTTGGTGTTCCTGGTGCCTTGTCACACTCATATCTGGTCTCCAGTGGAGGCCCACAGGGCTCAGTCCTGGGCCCCTGCCATATGGCATTCGACCTTCCAATGTGCATGCAATCATAGGGGATTGTGGCAGACAAGGTATGCAGATGACTACGCACCGCCACCATACCCAACACCCCATGTGACACGGACATCCACCTAGGGCGCCATAGACATGGATAACTGGTGCCAGAGCCATGGCCTGCTACTACATGCCAGAGAAGGTGCAGACCTACCCAGTGTGAAGGACATGTTCGCCCAATGTCACATGTAGGTGGTAAGCCATTCCAGATGGTGGACATGTTCATGGAAATGGCTACGACACCTGTCGTTAACATCTGTCAACACACACAATGGCAATGTGGGTGTGAAGACATTCCACTGTGGCCTCCTGGTCTGGAAGGAATCGCATCGACATCAGGGGTGTTCATTGTACCCCTGTACACATCACACACCAGAGCAATGACTGCGCAGATTGGCACATCTGGCCTGTAGCTAACCTGACGCCTGCAGCACTCGGAAGGACCGCAAACGCTACACAAGGCGGGATGACGGTGCTAGGACATGTGTCACAAGCTGCACGACCAAGGGGACTCCGGCTGTAAACCTTCACAGCACATCTGCTCTGTGGTGATCTGTGCCTGGCATACACGGCCATGTCTGACCTGGGTGACATGGGCATATTCCACTTCCTAGGCTCCAGGCAAACACGGGCACAGAAGCGACTGTCACACACATCACCACAAAGATGAGTGTGACGTGCTGGGGGAACAGGGTCAACGGCCGGAGAACCCTACAACACGTAGAGGAGTGCCAGCCCATGTGAAGGAAAGGCACTGACTGCCTTCGCCCAGGAGTAATAATGACGTGTGGATGTGTGGATATAGTTATGCGCCAGGCATCATCTGTGTGTCAGTGCTGGACGAGGGACTGGGGACTGATGGATGTGGCATCCCCATCCTGAGGGGTGTTAGCAGCCACACACAGTCATGCTAGGTCCACACATGTCGAGGGCACATACCCTGTTATGTACATGTGCCTATGTTCCTATGTAGGGTCCATGCCGAGTGCGGGTACCTGTGCTATGCTGATGTTGCCAGACATGCTCAGGGTACCCCACGACTACGCTGCGGGGAACTAATTACAGTGCTCCCAGTAGGCACATGCAAGTACACCATCATTGTCATACGGGTTAACTGAACCAACATGGTGCTACACATGTAACCACCACACATACTGTGTACACAGATCAATGAATGCTGCACCTGTCCTGCATGGTATGTCTGCTGCATGATGTCAGTGCACAACCCACATCACATACACACCTGTCACCAGCCATACACACACACCACAACATACACATCACGCACTATGCGGACACAGGTATCACATACACCTCTCACTATCTTGTCCACCCTGTGCATCAGAATATGTTTGCATAACCATGCACTGATGGTGTAGCTCACAGTTATGCGGCAGAGACTTCATCATATGCACAGGGTGATATGTGGCACAGGCATAGGCTGTACCAATGGATGACATCATGTGTGTGTGTAAGGGCCTGTGCATTGACTGGGCATGACTGTGTACATTGCATGTGGGTGTGGTGGAGCCCTACAGTCGTGTTTGCTGTGTGTGGGTTTGTGTGTACACAGTTCAGTCATCTGTGATGCCTACACGGTGTATGCTTGGCAGCCCCAGACTGTACAGTGCAGGTGTTACGGCTCACTGTGTCCGCCTGCCGCGACGTGACCCGTGCCTGCCTGGGGTCGCACGGGCACGACCGGGTGTAGGTACAGACAGTCCACTCTCCGATGTCACATGTCCGCTGGAAACGTGCCCACGCCGGGGCCATCCAGGGCCACGTCCACGTGGCCTGCTCTGTCCTGGTGTGGTCGGTGTAGTAGCAGCTGCACTGCTGCTGCTACCAGCACTGGGTGGGTGGGCATGGGAGGTGGCACGCACACGCTGACCTGCACCAAGTGGTGTTGCTGGCCTACGCCCACGTGCCCTATGCCTCACCCCTACCTGGTGTTCCTGCACGGACAGCCCACGCTCAAGGATGGCCATGCCTCGGTCGAGGATACCAGCCATCTCACCCAATCTCCTATCCAGAACATCGGCAAGATGCTGTTGGGCATTCGCCAATGCCTGGATGTTGTCATTCAAGGAACGGATTGCAGACCTCTGCAGCCTCTGCCCTTCCTGGTTCTGCCGGTCGGCACGCGCCTGCGCCGCCACTACAGTCTGGAACATGCGCCTGGTTTTATCAGCTCCTGCACCCTGTACGCCCGCTGTATGTCTAGCGGTGCTCCCCACGAGCAGCACCTGCCACATGCCTGCGTGGCACTGCACCAGTCATTACACTGGCAACATCGCGGTGTACCCACACCTTCTGCAGCCACCACACATTCCTGCTCGGTGCCAACAGACGCTGACTGACCGTCATCTATGGGCAACGGTGTTGGGGTATGTGTCGGCATCCGAACCGTGTTCAGGGATGAAGGGGACGTAAGTGTGATGTTCTCCAATGGCACAGTGTGTGCCTGTGACGACCCTGCCTGTGCCTCATGCACATGGTCATCACCACTAGTATCTGTGGGGACACTAGCATCAGCTGGACCGCAGGAGGGGAACTCACCTACAGCACCTGTCAATACAAAGGCATACCGCCAGTTACAATACACACACACACACACACACACACACACACACACACACACACACACACACAGACATCATGCATGTGATAATGCAGGTGGCATGCAGCATTCACACACCACAGACCAGTGAATGTAGACCAGACATTCCTAGTGGCAGTATGCACACTGCCCTGGTGGGAACAGTACAACAGGCAGGTGTCTTTTAGTAGGCATGCAGTACACACATTCATGGTAGTTTGCATGCATCGCCGTGATACACCGGGTGGCCACGGGTGTGTTGACAGTACACATGTCTGCCGACACTATGTCATGTACACCGCATACATGTGTGGTATCATGTGGACATGTGACGATGGTGTCCCACTGCATGCAGCACATCACAATGGCTGTCATGGTGCAGTGTTATGTGTACAGTCTACAGATACAATGTATGGGTAACAGGGATGTCTGTGCAGGTGCGGTTGGTGTGAGCTGTGTACATAGCTGTACAGTGTGGAGGCGGGCACTGTGCCACTGCACAGTAGCAGGACACAGTTATGTTTCTGTGTGATGCGTGACCTGGACGCATTACATTGCCATGTCTGTAAGTCGGTTCATCTGCCAGCAGCACGTGTGTGGTGGATATTGGAGGCACCTCTAGTAGCTGTGGCGCGCCACTCCATCTCAGTGGTCTACTACGTCGGATCTCCAGGGGCCACTACAGTGATGAGCCCACTATGTGTGTACAGGGTGCAACGGTGACTACCCACTGTGGATGTACTGTGTGGCAACATGCCTGTAGGTATCGACCATGGCCTTGTCTGTCTGGGTCATTGACAATTGTGTGTGGTGGACATCGTGCACATGGCCCTGTGGTGGCCCATGTGACATACAACCATACTAGTGTAAGGTGTCACATTCCCTACAGATATGCAGACAGTGTGGATGTCTGCTATGTCGCATAGGTCATGTCATGGTGTGAAACTGTTGCAGCCAGACATCCACGTGCATGGGACATGGCATGTGCCATGTCACAACGTGTGCACCCGATGCAGGGGCATAGGTCACATTGGTAACACCTGTGCTCTGGCAAGATCACAGCTCACTATGTGGTACTGTGTGCATACTGCAGAGGCATACCGATGCATACTACACATGCAGCCATTGTGGAACACCTACACCATTGTATGCATAGCTGAATGCACGTAACACACCAATAGGTCGTGTGGTGTCATGCCACTCTACGCTAACGGTCGTATCTACTGTACATGGGTGGTGTGTGTGTCGGGTGGTGCAACCTGTATACCGTGACTGGGGCACACACAGGTGTGCATGTCATGCCTGGACACATGGGGAATATCAATACACCATATCATGCCTTTGACTAGCAACAGACTTACCTGCAACAGACCCTTGTGTTTGCCGCACGCCAGACGGACCTGTAAAGGGATGACACAAAGGTATACACATTATCCATTACTATCGCCACAGTCAGCAGTGTGCATGTCACATCATGCATCTGTGAGTTAGCATGTGCTATGCACATGTCTGCTAACACAACATAGCATACTGTAGTATGCGTCCTGTGTGGCCATATACCTGGCATGTATTGCTATATTATGTGTTGTACTATGACACCCACCCCACGCGACTTATCATACAAACATGCATCCCTGACTTACCATGCAGCTCCAAGCTCATAGTTCGGGAGACACCCACCTCCACGATGGACGCATGGGTTTCTGCGTGTTGTTCCGCGGGTGTCCCCAGACTGGCCAGGAGCTCCTCCGTGGCTGTGAGTGGGGCTGGGTTGGTGGCCCACCACCCGTCCCACGCTGTTGTCTGGCGATTGCAGCGCACGCTGTCTTGCATGCCGGATCAGGTCTGTGCAGTGCCGGCGGATCTGCTGATAAGTGCGGTTGTATCCGCCCAGGCTGTTCACCCTCCTGCACATCTCCTCCCACATCTCCTGTCGCTCCTGTGCCTGCTGTGGCACATGACTGAATAAGCCGTCATGATTCGTATGGAGGTAAGGAATGATCACCTCCTGCTCTTGTCCACTCAAAGCAGGAAGTCTAGCACGTGGCATTATCTGTAAGACATAATGATGGTGGCAGGTCACATTTACACTGCTGTGCTGGCATACTGTTGGAAATACATTGCTATGACAAGTACGACATCTGCACAGTAATCTGTGAAAGGCATCGTGGCAGTGACACAGCCGATGTGTTGGCTTCACACCATTGAGCAGTGGGTGTCACATCATATCTGTTTGCCACCCCATCACACTGTACACGCACCATGTAGATGTTAGCCAGCTGTGGACATGTGTACCTGGCTGCACCTGTGTCCATATCACTGGCATAGGTCCCCATGTGACGCCGGTGCTGCTGTTCACCTGGACGCTGTGTATATGTCAGTACACATCACGTCTGTAGCCATTGTGAATGCCAGCAGTGGCACTGTACACATACACATGGACACCTGCACATGCATGTGTTGTGCCATGTACATCCACACAGCACTGTACGGGTGTTGGACAACTTGCCACAGCTCACCTGTGTTGCACATGTGATAGACATAGGGCAATGTGTAACCATGACACATTAGCAGGACAGGCCATGCATAGCATGTACACACACACATTGTCCAGAGCATCACACAGCACCTGTGACACCACAGGGTGCATCACCGCCACATTACTGCTGTGTATGGTTGATAGTGAGAGTGCCTTTTGTCCATTGCACCATGTAGGATCAGGATAGCTCATGCAGCCTTTCTGGGCTGGTCTGCATGGTATGTCAGGGTATGCCACATACATGGCACTGGGTTGTGATCCACCTGGGGTTTACGATATTGGCAGGGTGGCTGTCCATTCCATATGTCATTGCTATGTGTATATGGACATTCAACATGTCTATCGCCATGGTGTGGACACTGGCCTCAAGCAAGGTATGCTGCACGCTGCTTGCTGAGGGTGTGTCTGGTGCATGCAGGTATCACACATCCATGCATACACTGTAACCCAGGCAGGTGCTATGTGCTGGGATATTGATCAACACAGTGCTGTATGTGGACACACACCGCTATCCCGCACATGGATGGTTGCCTGCACTGATGTGGGTACCACATATGTGTACATCCAGTGCCTGCTGCCACCCCCATGTCTGCTGCTGCACTACACACCGCCATCCCTCCCTCTGTGAATGTGGTGTTGGGCACAGCATAGGTATCCATGTATGGGGACAGGGATGTTCACATAGCAGGGTCACTGATGGTATCGACGATCAAACCATACGTGTATGACGCACCCCTCACACATATAACCCATTCATATTGTTGTTCACAACGGTGACACAGCTATATTGCTATGCCGGAGACATTCACAGCCATACATACACAGATGCATGCACGACCATCTGTGGCATGGCCTGGACTATTGGTGTGGTTCAGCACATTACATGTTTGACTGCAGTTGGCGCAGACCTACTGTGCACATGTCTACACGGTAAGCCTGTTCTACAGTAGGCATCTGTGATGTGCTGTGCACATCTCATATCTGCACATTTGGTTGGTGTCCATCGGTCCACGGGCCAGTGGTGGGACACACAGGGATGTTGCTGAACATATATGCATGCAACCCTGTACAGCTGTAACACTAGCCTCTCAGATGCTCATGTGTCGTGGACGTGAACACCGTACACACACATGTGGTTGTGGGCTGCCGCCCATACCCATCTCCTCCTGTGGGTTGCTATCATCCCACACACTCCTTGTATTGTATGTTCAGGCTATGCACCTATGTGGGGCTTGTGGGCATGCAATACGATACTATATGCCTTTGCACCCATCACAGACAATGTCACACAGGTACACCGCAGCCGTGACACATCACAGCTTGTTGTCAGCACGCCACATGTGGTACACACATAACACATCTCCTGTGGGACATGGTCATTTGTACGGGCATGTCCAGCAGTCACATACCACAGCTACCCCTACATGACGGCTATGCAGGACATGTGTCTGTACAGCTACTGTGACATGTACACGAGCAATGCCCCTACCTACATCACATGGTACTACCTGTGGAGTATGTGTGTCTGCATCCATGCTATGGACATAGATGACAATTGTACATCAATATGTGCAACATAACTCATTGGGGTTGTCATGTGCACATGTTCCATGTGTCAATGCATTGTTTGTCTCTGTTGGGCGGTCATTGTTGTGCATGGTTTACATGGCTGACATAGCGCACTGTGTCTGATTCCAGGTACTTCATTGGGCTACCAGCATTGTACATTTCTACAGCACATTCCAGCCATCATGTAGCCAGCTTACATGACAGTGGGAGGTGTTCCGCCATGTGCACATATGTCACACAGTACGAGGGTGACTGACACACATTGTCAGGACTGGGTTCTGACTGCTGTGGATGTGTGTACTGGTGTTGACAACCATGACTGCACCAGATGGTGTCTTCTGGATGTGTAACATTCACAACACACACCTACATTCACATAGCAGCACATCGTCCACGACAATGGACATTCCTGCATGAACACTGTGTACGGTATGTCTGTATGACCACTGCATATATCACTGGTAGCCACCAGCATGGCTGCCTACAACAGCGGTGTGTATCCTGTGCAAACATGGGTTACACCTGTCACAACACACCTGTGTCAGATGGCCCTGTAGTGGGTGACAGTGCAGTTCCATACATCATGTAACAGTATACATCGTGCACCAGTATGTTGCAGACATGTGAACGGCTGTGCTAGTCGACATATGCACACATGACACATCACCTGGTACACCGCGTCTGCCTTGCCACCTGCTATTGTGACCACCCTGTGATGACATTGTACGGCCCACATGGACTGGGACATGTGATGGCTCAATGGTGAATTACACCTCCAGGTGTGTGTCTAGCCAGGTGTCCAGTAGCCAGTGGTCTGCACGCAGGGATAGTGTACATTGGCCTACTCTGTCACTGGGACTGTTGACTATGGTCATACTGTAGTTATGCAGGCATGTAGTGTTTGTCCAGTCTGATAGCCGTGTTCAACCACACTACCGCGGCACACATGACCTGTGGACATCTGCCTAAGGTGTGCAGCCCACATGTACATCTTCACATGCTATGCTGCCTGTGCAGCGGTGTCACATGTCTGTCTCCGCAGGGCTGTCACAGGTAGGCACAGCATGCAGTGATGTGTGACAATGCTTACACCTCCACTGTGTTGTACACAAGCACTGCACACACAGTACAGCACACATGTCATTTATCTGCAGTGCCTGGGACCTGCCTCCATGCCCTACACGGCACACCTGCCAGTCCAGATTGTACACAGATCATACCTCCCAGGCACATACCTGTACTGCAACACACACGGGTGGGTGGTTCCCACACCACACAGTGATTTACACACATACTGTATATTCCCAAGACACATTGCATCATAGGTAATCCATGTTCAGATACCCATGTTCGTGACCGCTACGCACATTGTGACACGCGACAGTGAATACACTGTACACCACAGGTTACATGCTGGTCGTGTTGGCATACTGTACATTGCACCTAGGACAGTTGCTACTGCTATGTATTGACAGCAACACGCCCTTCCCTAGTATGGACTCCCATGTACCCACACATGCTTAGCCATGCAGTACGCATAGCTGGGTGACACATTACACGACACATACCATACCTACACTACCCTCGGCATGCACCAAACCTCCATGTGTCTGTGTGCTATGCCTACACACATCCCCCTCTGTTTGCTGAACATCCATGCTTCTCATCCCTGCTAGCCACACCCTAAACACACAACCATAGCAGCATGCATGGTACATACACTCTACAGCCGGTATTACTGACATCCACTGACAGAGGTAGTTGATGGCATGGCACCCCGTACGATGGACAGTCCACGTGCCTATGCCAACACTGATCACAGTGCACTTCTGCTACATTTACACACTGGTAGGGACCATGCTATTCCACACAGAGACATGGTGGTACTGGCCTTTTCACAGACGCCACAGTGGTATTCCTGTTCCATGCACACATGCTGTATGGGCACATGTGCAGGCTGTTGCACGGTAGTTATGTTCACCTGTGTGTGGTGTGTCACTTGACAGTCATGGTGTGTCCTCATGGTGCATCACATACTCCACAGCTAGCTACCTACACATGACTGCCAGACATTGCAGTGTGGGCCCTCACGCAGTGTGGTGGTATGTCTCTGCTGTTTGACTACATCCACATTCAATGCAGCATACCACAGTCATGCAGGCATTGCCAACACAGATGTTGCTGGCATCGTGCCTGCCAATGGGGTACCTACCAACAATACACACTCTCACTCACTACAGGGTTCCAATCCTTGGCTGGACATTGTATTAACCCTGTGGACACATACATAGTACTGCCATGCACATGTTATGTCCGGGAACACAGTCCCAATGTCACCTCCAATCGCCGTAGTTGTTGTATCCCGCCAACCTGGCTGTTACATGTCTCTGCAGCAGCACACTGCATTGACTGCTAGCCCATTCATGTACGCTGTGTACCCTGACCACCACACTACCACATCTATCACACTACACATGGGTGGTACTGCATTGCACGTATGGGGCTGCATTTGTACACCCATGACTGGGCCATTCAGTATGGCACTGGGCCACATCTTGACATACATGCTTCACACACTCATTGACTACCTGCATGCCTTTACTGGCACCCTTGTTGGGCTTATGTGCGCCACAGCACACCACATCCCATGCTGGCCACCTGTCATACTATTGCATGGGTGGTTGGGGTGGTACAGAGGGTATCACATCAGACATGATCCGCTCTTTGCCCTTCAGCGCCATTCCACTTTATGCTATTGCCAATGTACACATCCAGCATCACATCGCACCCTATGTCTCGATGTTACGCCATGTGCCTCCTGTACAGGTCACACAGTGGTGCAGGCATATCATGCTAACTACAACAAGTCAGGGACGTGTGACATTGCACAGTCCTCAGACATGTGGCCCCTCATGCTCAGTATTTGCATACGACACTACCTGCTGTCACACAGTATTGTCCATGCCTACATATACCACATCTACATACCTGGCAGCATTCTAGCTCATCCTACTCATATTGCTAACAACCATACAGGTGTCAGTGTGGCAGATATATCATGTAGATATCATTGCATCAGTTACATCACACATAGTGCATACACATCACCTTTGCATAGTGACAGTCATGCAGTGTGTATCACATGGATACTGTCCCTATACATGCATATCACGTTGTACATGGTTGATGTACACACACATGCCCCACATGGTGCTGTGGTTGCCATATTCCACCATGGCATGGGTACACATGTGCAGGACCACGATTTCTGGACCGTATGTCTAGCTGATACCTTGGGTGCCCTTGTACCTGTGCCATACACACATGTACACGCTGGCAGTGTTACAATAACACATGTGTGGTGTACCTTACACAATGGATACAACGTTACATGTCTCAGTATAGTCATGCTGTGATCTCTACCCGCTCAGACAGTTTACATATGCAAATGACAGTCATGTAACACATCTGTACTCACCTGCATACCACTAACACAGGGTGTAATCTACTCTGCCATGGGCCATGTTCTCCGCAGTACTGATGCATGTAGTACTCCTACATGGCGTTTGCAGTGGGCAGGGTGGGAGGAGCAGTCCTGCATGTGTGCACACATGCCACATTGCTCAGCCCGGGCGCCTGTGTGACATCCACAGACTGGACACACACCGTGCTGTGGGACATAGGTCCTGTGCACATCCCACAGGGGCACACTGTGTCACTAGTCATGTGATAGCTCCCTTGCTGGTAGGGTGACACAGACCCATGGTACCACCACAGCGGAAGTACTGTATAGACATACAGTTGACATCCACTTCTGGCGCTCAGTGGACACTACCATGGGGTGACACTACTGTGTACATTGCACATGTGTTTACACACGGCCCTGCCGGACATCATTGTGGCACACATTGCACCTGCTACGGAACGCTTGGACATGGTTACTTGCTGTTCCCTCCATTTCGGGTACCTATTCTGCTACTACATTGTCCCATATGTGCAGGCCATACATATCTTGTTTATGTACATAACATTAGGCCATCCCTCCATCATGCATGCTATGCCTGTGATACTGTCTATGATTTCTGAACATATCCATCATGACAGCTTTGCATTACACATAATTGACATAGTCACCCCTACTGCGTGGGATACGTGCACGCCGTGCGCACATTCCGTATGACATCGACGGTATATGCCCATGCACATGTGTGCTGTGACACTATACATACATGGCCTATCCCCTGCTGTGGGGCTTCATTGTTCGATATCCACTGACAGCATCGGCGGGTGGTGGCATTGTTCTGTGTTTGGAATGCCTATGGCGGACCTTGGGTTATCACGCCTGTGTACTTGTTGTCTCACTTCTGTGCACACGTTGTCCGCAGTCGCTGGTATGCTCGCGGCTTAGCATTACATGACCACCTTTCACCACTCTCTGCCTAATGGACATGTATCTTTACTTACACACATCGCTCACATACAGTGCAGATTAGTCATACGTATCATGCGTTACACATCAGTACATCTCGTGGGTTCGACATACCTTTCCGGCCTTCGCTTCTGTATTCGTCAATATCTTCCTCTCAGTATTTTCTTTCGATAGCGTTTGTGTTCGTAGAACATACGGTTTGAATATCCAGGAGTCTTCCTTCTATTCGCCGTCACCTGAGGCATGTGGGTTCATCACGCCAATAGCTGTTCCTCGGTGTGTACTTATGCGCATATCACTGGTGATCCTCCTCCATTCGTACGTTACCCGGGAAACTGGCCATGGTTCATTCCTCGTGTGGTCGTTAGTTATTTGCACTACCTTCGTGGGGATGGTATGTATTGTATAATGTTTGTGTGACTGCATACGCTATGTGTGGTGTCAGGTACATTACGCTGTGGTGTTAGCCGTGGATTGTGTGTGTTGGGTATGGTATTCTGTTTGACATGTGGGTGTCCGTGTCCTGGCAGCGTCTGTCGATGGCATTGTGCATTCAGATGTGTAACATAGCTGTTATATTCCTGTACACAATGGATGCAAGGATGCATCAGCTGCTGCTAGTGTTTCCCACGCGGCTTGTTGCGGGTATGCCGCTGTCATTGACTGCCTGTATGTTTTGCTACGGTTGTAGCTGTTATCCCTTTGATATGTGTGATGGGGTATATCTGCGGATGTGGGTGACGGGTACGGGGTGTGGGTCTTGCATTTATACATACAAGATATGCTTGTGTGTGTGCTCCATCCCTGCTTGGGGAGCTGCAGGTTACCTGTCTGTTGTTCTGGGAATGTTTGTTTTGTTGATGTCGCGGTGGTGTCGGTATCACCTGCATGTGTGCTTCCTGCACGTATTCCTCCTTCACATCGGTTATATATCTGCGGATGTTCGTCCGCGCCTACTATCCATTGGCATTTTGTCACTGATAGTTACGGTGATTGTGGTCCTATACTTGGGACGGCCTGTATGCTACCGGTAGCCTCCTATTCGTGGTGTGCCGCTTTGCTTACTTAACGGTCGCGGAACACACAGCGGTTTACGGGACCGTAAGTGTGCACGATCGGTGCCGGATAGCACATTCGTGATTTATCCGCACATGCCTGATGCTGTGTAACGCTGCCGACGTATCGTGTTGAGTCTACCTTATGGCCGCCATACATATGGTCATGGTTTGTACATGCGTCCTTTGCATCTCCTGTTGGCTATGGCCCTGTGGTACATTCTGGGACATTTCCGCTTTGCATCGTTTTTACGTCGCCACGCACATAGCCACTGAGGAGATGTCAGTACTACTTTGTGGGTACTGCTGTACATACGCCTATGGTTCCTGTACTGTATGCCTACGCATGTTATTACACTCCGCCTGTGACATGTCACCTACATACACATTTTACAGTGGCACACACATTACACACACACAGCGGAACACACGACAACCTCACCTCACACATACACATATTGCCGCCATGGCTCTCAACCTTCTATTTCCAAAATGAGGAACACACACATTAGTAATGTGGAACAAATGGGCATAATGTGGAACACATACTAATGGCATAGTAACAACTTCAGCTAAGTAGGTCATAGGATGGTTAAAATATGCTGATTTACTTACAATGAAGAACCTTTAATGAATTACTATGATTAATTTCTATTTACCAGGATGTCATTTAAATACATTCCTAACAATGGATGTTTGACAGACATTTTCAATGTGGAACTTTGAGGAACTGCGAGGAACATGAACTGTTTTAGACCCCAAATGAGGTAATCCTCATAATGACGTACACTTCACTGGTATGCTTGCCGCTTCGCACCGACGGTTGCACACAATACCTACATTGGCGCATCGCGGCGCGGCGTGTATCTCCGCACTCATATCCTATGAATATGCCAAGTATATATCCCACTACTGTACCGTGGACTGGTGATCATCCCGACACGCGGATATGTATTGATGCAGGTTGACATATCCATGGCTGGCGTTACCTGCTCTGCCCACCCTCCGGATGATCGGGTTGTCGGTCACTATGTTTACTATGTGGAGATTTCGCGTCTTACTTATCTGTGAACTTGCATCCCTGGGTTCCATATTAACCTGTTGTACTTTATATCTGTGTATGCGTACATATATTTCTACATGTGTACTGATATCTATTTCCGTATCTGTGTATGCACATAAGTACATATGTGGTCGACTTGCGGCGATAGTGGCAGCATATGGCTACGCCGTGTGCTGTAGAACCGGCGTGCGGTGAGGTGTTGGCGTTCCATGCTCTGCTGGCTATTGGGTGTGCGGTGTTTGGGCGGTGCCTTTGTTGGAGTCACACATAGGTCCGGCCATACGGTACACATTACGGGCGGACATGTTTGTGTGGCGCCCATTTCACTGTGTGTGCAGGTAAGGAGGTGTCAGTCCATGGGGCCTACACTGTCAAAGTATGTGCTATGCGTTCCCTCTTTGCCAGGGCGTAGGCATATTGGGTACGCCTCCGTCTACCTACTGGGGCTGGCACAGCGTGTTCATGGCGCTGAACGCCCTGTGCCTGTGCTTGCCTTGGCAGTTGTGGCGGGCTTGGTGGCTCTACACCATTATGTCCCTGCAGCAGCTGTTTCCGCAGAATCATATTGTGTAGCATACAACATACTATGAATATGTGGGCACATGTGCCTGGAGAGTACTGCAAGGCTCCACCGGATGTATCCAAGCACCGGAACCGTGATTTCAACATCCCAAACACACGCTCTATGATTATTCTGGTTTGTGCGTGTGCCTCATTATGGCGTTCTTGCATGTGTGTGTGTGCATTTCTGATGGGTGTCATCAGCCACGGCTCCAGTGCATAGCCAGCATCCCCACAAGGTGACCTTGTGTGATGTCCCCTGGCGAATACCTGATACAGCTGTGAGGCATGCCAGATATGGGAGTCGTGGAAGCTTCCAGGGCTGCCAGCACACACATCCATGATAATGCCCTGCGCATTGCACACGACCTGGCAATTGATGGAGGGGTATCCCTTGCGGTTTATGTAGCGTCTACCCTGCTCCCCGGGCGGTGACTTGATTTCTATGTGCATACAGTCGATCGCACCCAGTACCTCCGGGTATTGTGCCACACGGTGGAAGCGGCGCATATTGCTAGCCAACTCCACCTGGAATCTGGGGAAGTTTATATACTCATGGGCATGTCGTAACATGGCATCCAGGAACTGGTGTAGTACCCTAGATGCTGATGCCTGTGAGATACCCATTATATCCCCGGTTGGCCTTTGAAAGGTACCTGTAGCCAGTATTCGCAAGCTCACACATACCTTTGTGTCCACTGGGATGGGCTCCCCTCTGTTGTCTCTTGTTCTCAGGCGTGGCCGGCACAGCTCCACTATTTGCTGTAATGTGTCCCTGTCCACCCTGTAGCGCTCTACTATCTCCAGGTCTTGCAGCCCCTGGTAGGTCACCCTTGGTCTGAACACTCTCCTTCTTCTGTGAGGCCTACGGTAGTTGTCGGCACCGTCCTCCGCAACTCCGTCTGTCTCTGCCACATACCTATGCATCACGGCCACGGCGGCACCCACCATATACATATTAAAAGTTCCCCGTGTGTTTACACCCTACGGTGCGGCGTTTGGGAAATCGCGCTGTGTGTTGTGTGCATTCACACTTTATACTGTTGTGCTGTATACCCGGTGATGTCATTGGGTGTGTCTGTGCAGCCGTATCCATGGATTATTTTCGGTGTTTTAGGGTTGCAACTGCAACGGTATTGCCTTTAGTGGTACATTACAGTTGCCTGCATTGGCTTAGCTTTGCATCTTACATTACTGCATCCTGCAGGCACATGGCATATGATGCATTTTATCTGCAGCCGCAGTTATGCTACCTCTGTACTTGGCTGTGCTATTTCGGTTCTTTGTTCTTTGCATTTCTACTACATCCCCTACTATCTTTGCATTCATATGCCTCCTCTTTCCCGTTATGCAGAAGTCTGCATACAGAGTTGTCGGCTGCCGCCGTTTGCCCTTCCTGGATTGATTGGTGTTGATTGCTCATTACGGCTCCAATTACACTGCTTCCGCATTTCCTCATATTCTCCGCATTACCTTCCTATATCCGTGGTTGTTGACGGGAGGCCGTCACATGACTGGGTTGGCAACATAGTCATCCTCGTGCACATGCATCTGTGCGCCCATTATGTACTCTCAGCGCATCTATTTCCTCACACGCCGGTCCTGCTGCTGTGATGTGCATTGTACAGCCCAGGTTTGCTGGCCTCCAATATGCTTCCTCCTACAGTTGCACACCCTCTGCGATTGACATGTATCTCGTGTAGGCCACTCCTCGGTGTAGTACCGCTGCCGCTTGCTCCATCCTTACACGCGCCAGCTTTGCGATTCACTATTATCTGCCTCATTTGCATGGCATTGACTGCTAATACATGGTTACGGTGCCGAACACTGCCACCACTCCTTGACAACCCTTGCGCTGGGGTTGAGGCTTTCCATACATACTATGGTGTGTGGTGGCTGTACAGCTGATGTGTATTATACAGCTCTTTTAGGACATTGTCATATTATTTCATTGCTTTGCACCTTCTGTACACATATCCGGGGGTTCTGCTGTGGTTTCTACGTACATGACATCTTTGTCATTATTTACAGTTTGTGCATGTTTTCTTTGGACATTCTCGGTGCCTTTCGCCTTTGGCATATTGCACCTGTATGATACCTGACGTTGACAGCCTTCCGTTACTCCTTGGTCATGTTTGGGTAAATGTAAACCGTTTTTTTCGGTTTACATTGCTGTGCCCTTATGCTACGCATGCCCCACTTCGTGAATCACTATTTGTCTTCATTTGCATTGTGCAATACCGCACACAGTGTGATTAGCATACCTACGCCGGGGACGGCGCAGGTCCAGCGCACGCCGGTAGTGCACGTGGGATTGCTTCATACCTGAATCGCTCGGTGGCCATATTTGGCTTTATAACGCCGACGCTATGCTGGCGCCTGGTGCAAGGTTCATGAATCCCGGGGTTTAATTATTTTCCTTCCCAATTGTATTTATATTTCTCCTTAAACTTGCTATCTAGTAATTTATTTAAATTAATTGATTTTTAATTTTGACATGTATTTCAAGGGTGTGAAAGTTGTACTTGTCATTCTGATGAAGTCCTGATAATGTTTGGATGAAAGAGCTGAATAATTTTAATAAATACTGTGCCTTCCAGGTGGTTCCCCCTTCTCTTTTATTATTTTTCAGTAATTGATTTAACATTAAAGTTTCAGCTTTATTGCTATTAAATTTCAGCAGTGAAGCTTCTTCAGACTTTTCAATTTCCTCATCTATTTTATTGATCAAATGATTTAAATCTTCTACAGTTTCTTTTTTCAAATCATGACTCCATCAATTCATTAAGTCCTCATAGGTAAGCATTAGGCTAACTGCCCTGTTGGGCCATTTTAAGCCAAGCCAATTACCCAATATGGGGATCAAACCCTGTCTGTAAGGTAAACACCTTAACTATTATGCCAACCTCCCACCCCAATTTCAGGGCTTGTCCAGGATTTGAACCCAGGACCTCTCGTATCCTAAGTGAGAATCATACCCCTAGACCAACAAGCCACTTCCGTCTCACTTTGAGGGATTACCTCACTAATTTTATTACTTTAAAGCAATGGTGTTTCTCTAAACCACCTTTAAAAAGTGCGCCTTTGGAATTTAACTGCATTCCATAGAAAAGTAGAACCAAAGTGCAAATGTGATGGAATATATAAAATCCATGTAAAAATACTTAAGACCACAAACTAATCGCAAACAAAAAGCCATCTGGTCAGGTCCATCTACTCAACCAAAAACTTTAATCCAGTTTAAATCCATTGTGTATCTTTGTGTAACTTCGGTATCACAATAGTGCGTATAAGTGGAGATAACATGTTCAGGTAAATATATACATCCAAAGAGATACATCCATCAATAAATATGTCTTTGAGTTGCAATCTGATGTTATAATAAGCATTATTTAATTGATTTCTACTCACTAGTTCATATGCATTTCCCTAAGGATCTCCCTCATTTTAAAATACCATTGCAGTGTCAAAAAGTACAGTGTCTACCTCCTCCATCCCTGGTACACCGTCCTAATTGCTGATCCTGAGTCAATGTTATAATCTATTCTGTTGTATTATTTGTGCTACTCTGTTAACAAAATTATGTATAAAACTTATAAAAAAGTGGAGCTGGGATGTCAACCCAGCACAGGCTTCAGCAGTTCAGAGCATTTCTGCATGGAAATGTGCAAGACAGTATTGTACATAAATACTGCCTCCTGCAATCAAAATGCTTACTATGTTTATAGAAAATATAAATAAATTATAAGTATTTGAAAACATTCATGTGATGCAGAGGTGAATTACTATGATGAATGTACTTTTATATACGATGTTTTGTTAAACCAACACAGTATATGTTTCATCGCTGTTAGGTTCATAGGTATGTACTAGATTAATGACCAAAAGAGACTTTTTTAAGTCTAGTCATGCATCCCAAATCTGTGACAAGTTCTGGTACCTTTGATAAGTGTTAGCAGGGACCTTGGAGATGAACGATTTGTAGGTTGCCTGTGTCTTTTAGAGACATATGTGCCAAACCAGGGATGAATTTCCTGTTCCTCATCCAATTATCCAAGTTATAAAAATTGGGTTAGGGAGCAACTCTGCTTCACATGGATGGGAAGCCTGTTCCAGTGAAGATGTAGTCTCTGGGATACATAGCGATCTCTCCTGCAGGTCCTATTCATGTCACTGAAGTAAGTTGATGAATTTGTACTACAAATGAGTGTTGGCATGGATGAGACACACAGAGTGCTATGTTATCCAATGCAGAGCAATCTCAGGGGATTAGGAGAAGAGCAATGAGGAATATGGCAGCTGGTATAGGACATTAGCGAACAGTTTCAATATGTTTTGGTTAAAGTAAGGAAAAGCATTTCTGAGTAACCACTGAGGGGGGCTCTTTGAGCTTGTCATCTACTAATCCCAGTAGTAGCAATGAACAGTGCATTACCTGCTAGACAGGTTCTACAAAAGAACTTTATCAGCCCAAAGGTCTGTGGGGATCAGCACCACTGTAGTAGCATGTGCATGTGCTTTAGGAGCAGTGGGGGGGGGGGGTGGACAGCATAAAAAATGGGAAAATGAGAGTAACAACATGGAAGTTCACAGGGATTAACAATCCAAAAAAGTGTGAGAGAGCGTTAATGAAAATGAAGAGGGAGGAGCTAGGTCTAATCTTTTTTATAAGAAATTAAGTTACTACCTCAAGAATTAATAAAGAATGGAAAAAGGAGATTTTTCCAGTAAGGATTACTGCAAGTAAGGGTGCAGGAAATAGGCAAGATGGGGGCTGGAATTTACTGGAGAAAACTAGTAAAGGAATAAAGATGCTGAGAACAAATAACTCAAGTGGGAAGGTAATAGACTGAGACAAGGCCAAGAAGACATTTGGACTGTAGGCTAGAGACTGCCTTAATTACCAGGGATTAATACCTGAGTATAAGCAAAGGGAAAATGATAGAGGAATCCTAAGTGAAAGACCTGCTCTGATAGACTTTTTTGTTGAGTATAGAATAAAAGCTGCTGTTAAAAGAAGGGATAATTAACAGGACATATAAAATATTACACAACCACTATTAACACTACCATTGGTATGTGGACATTCCTACAAGGGGTGATAATATCCTGGACAAGGTGCACATAAACTTTAAGAAAGCTTATAAGGCAGTGCAACTTCCATAAATGGGAAACCCTGACCATTGTACCATATTGCTATTGCCAGCTTACAAACCTGCACTGGTTAGAGAGAAACCCACAAAGAAACAAATCAGAGTATGGCCCAAGGGGGCTATGGAGGCCCTCCGAGACTGCCTTGAAAAAAACAACTAGGATATGTTCAAGGAGGCAGCCATGGTGAATCAACATCTGAATATTGATGAATACACTGAGGTAGTGATGGCATACATTTCAAACTGTGTTGATGGGGTAACAGATACTAAGAGCATCACTGTCAGAGCTAACCAGAAGCTATGGCTCACCCCTAAGGTATATGAGCTTCTGAAGGAGAGAAATGCAGCTTATAGGGCTAAGGAAAAAGCAGCCCTAAGTGTAACAAGAGGTGCTCTGAGAAGGGGTATAAAGGAGGCTAAGAGGGAGTATGGCAGAAAGGTGCAGAGCCACTTTGAAGACATGAAGGAGACTATGGCAAGACATACAGGAGATCACTGACTACAAAATCAGGTCAGCACTGAGTGAGGACAGCATTGAATTCCTGGACAGTTTGAACATCTTCTTTGGCAGATTTGAGGAAAACAAACAACAGGTTGGCACTAAAGCTACCCACTGATAAGAAGGATGCAGTACTCAGCCTCAGCACAGAGGGGGTAAGAAGAGAACTAAGGAGAGTGAACCCCAGGAAGGCCGCTGGCCCAGACAATGCACTGGGTAAGGAGCTAAAAGGCTGTGCTGATCACCTATACACAGTGATCAAGCAAATATTTAACACCTCTCTTGCCATGGCAAAAGTAACCACATGCTACAAGGAAACTAACATCATCCTGCTACCTAAGAAAACCACTCCCTCCAGCCCTAATGACTACAGACCAGTCGCTCTGACAACCACTGTTATGAAATGTTTGAGCGGCTGATCAAACAGCATCTTTCATCATGCCTATCTCCTGATTTTGACTGTCTGCAGTTTGTGTACAGAGCTGACCAATCCACAGCTGATGCCATATCAGTAGCACTACACATCTCCCTTGAGCATTTAGAGGACAAAGACAACTATGTGAGTATGCTGCTCATAGACTTCAGCTCTACATTTAATACGGTTGTACCAATGCAGCTAATAGAAAAACTGGCACATTTAGGAATCAGTAAAGATCCCATTAAATGGATCCTGGACTTCCTGACCGAGAGTCCATAGAGGGTGTGTTCAGGTAAGAACACATCAAAGTGCATCTCTATTAACACAGAAGTACCACAGGGATGTGTTCCCAACCCACTGTTATTTACCATCCTGACCCACAACTGCTGTGCTAAGCACACGTCCAACCATATCATCAAGTTTGCTGAAAACACCATGGTCGTGGGGCTCATCACAAAGGAGGATGAAAGGGCAGACAGAGAGGAGGTGGCATCTCTGATAATTTGGTGTGAGAGGAACAACCTTGACCTGAATGTAAGCAAGATCAAAGAGATTGTCATCGACTTCAAGTAAAGGAGACCAAACCATCCAGTGCTCAGGATCAATGGTGAGAGTGTGGAGAGAGTTAAGAGTACAAAATTCCTGGGTGTGCACATATCAGTGGATCTCTTGTCCTTGGGAAATACCAGCCAAATGGTCTAGAAAGTGCACTAACACCTCCACTTTTTAAGAAGGATGAAAAACGCTAAGCTTCCTCCTCATATTCTCTCTACCTTATATAGAAATGCAATAGAGAGCATCCTCACCTGCAGTTTCATAATGTGGTTTGGAAGCTGCAGAGTTACAGAATGGAAGGTACTACAAAGAGAGGTGAGGGTTGCAGAGAACATAACAGGTTCCAGCCTCCCATTGATACAACATCTTTAGTCTGCAAGAAGCATCCAGAAGGCCATCAAAATAATACAGGACAACATGTATCCTGCGCATGGACTGTTTAAGCATCTAGCATCTGGAAGGAGATATTGCAGCATCCACTGCAGGACTACAAGATTCAGTAACAGTTTCTACCCTGCAGTGATTAGACTTCTGAACTTAGGCACTAGTCCCAGGGATCTAGGACCGTGATAAGTCAGTTTTTATTTATTGATACAATATATACTTACATATATTCCAGGTAAGTACAATATTTATCTATTATATCCATAGTCAGTATTATTTAACTCACTCAAGTGCAATATTAGGCAGATAACTTAGGCATTTCAATCTGTAGTGTATTTTGTATTACTTTAAATAGAGTAGTTTAACTCGGGAGGGTATTTTTTCTTATATGAGTGCTGGTAAATATCTCTGCTCTTTCTTGCATGTATTGGGAGTAATATTGTATTTGTTAGTTATGTTTATTCATCTACTTGTGTGTGTTGTTTCACTTTCCTTTGTAATCTCAAGAATTGAGCTGACGCATGAAATTTCATTTAGGCTACACAAATGTATTTCTAATGACAATAATGTTTACTTTGACTTTGAAATATTGCATGATAACTATAAGAATCAGTCAGATGACATTAGAAAAGATTGGAAAGAGAGACTAGAAAAGTAATTTACAAGAAAACAATGGGTGACTATAGGTATGGCTCTCAAGTATTACAACAAATACCAGAATGTTTAGGATCATTGCCTTTCAGTGCTTGCATAGGCATTTTTATACCACAAGCAGACTTTAAAGAAGTTTCCTCAGGTAGATAGCAAATGTTGGAGTGGTGATGGAAAATAGGATACTGGAATCATACATTTTGTAAGTGTAATGAGTTCGCAAAATTTAAAAATTTCATACAGAGTACTTTGTCAGAAATATTAGGTGAGCAAATAGTTGCATCTAAGAAAATGCTTCTTTTGAGTTCAGACACAGAATCTGAATTGCCTAAATAAGGCCTTGTAAAGTTTAATTCTGATGGCTAACAAAAAACAGCAATTACTAGAAAATGGAAATCAAATACTAAACCAACTGGATTTAAAGTAGTGAACATTATAAAGGAGATAAAAGAACTGATTGAGGGATCTTTAGGAAAGGGAAGGAGCAAATTACATAGAAATAAATGGAAATTGTGGGAACAGTACATACATAATAATGTTCAGGAGGAGGAGTGAGGTTTAAGGAGAGACAGCAATTCAGCAATTTATGTAATGTTGGGCTGATGTTAGTTACAAAGAAAAGATGTAATGTATGTAAAGAGAAAAAAAATATTAATATAGTTTCCTTTCTTTTTTTTTTAGTGTATGTCTGCCTATGCGTTGCCATAATTCAATAAAGGTATTTAAAAAGAACTAATAAAGTTAGAAAAAAAGTGTTATTAGTGGTTAAATTCAAGCTGAATAAAAAGAGATGGTATAAATGGGAGATGGAGATGGTGAATTTGTTCTACCAATGGGAGGTAGGAAGATGGCTGAGAGTAGACATGCATTTGGTCCTTAACTCTTTGTATCAGATTAGTTAAGATAGATTTGTGGTTTTCCACCACTGGCTAAAGAATTTAGTGGCACTAGAAAAAGAGGTAAGAGAGTAAATACAGACTTACTTCAATGTAGTGTTCAGCCTGAAAAGGGGTAGGAAATTTGGTGCAGCTGCATTTCATAGATGCAGTCAAAATGTATTAATGTAGTTCTAGCTCAATATGCTGCAAAAATTGTGCAAAGGCAGAGAAGCAAAGAAAATGAAATTTTAAAACAATTGCCTAAGAAATGGGCTGGAAATGGTAAATAAATGAAAAAGGTTGAGGATGCTACTGATTGAATACATTATAGGTTACTAGAGTGGCAATTGCAGTTCACAGATGAATAGAACAGAAGTATTAGAGATCCATAGTGGAGCTGTCCCAAGACATTTTAAGGGAGACTGGTAATCTGGAAAGGAAAGAGCATTAGAAAGGTGAGGGAACAAAGAGATGAATGGCTCTCTTTCTCAGTTCTTAAAGAGAAATATAAATTAAAGAAAGGAGATTGTCTGTTATACCAGGAGATTAGTAGAGGTCGTAGTCAGAATATTTGTAAGTCAGAGCAAGATCAAGTATAAGCATAAAGACACAGAAGAAGCACTACTGAATTATGAGATAGATTCAGTTTTAGGCAAAAATTGGAGCCAGGTAAAAAGAAGGAAGAATTGGAATTATTTATTGGACAGTCATGGTATTGTACACATGTTAAGCTGAGGGATCAGTGGAGTAAACAGGATGAGATATGGACAAAAGACTGGTTTGGAAAAGAACTATTAACAATGATATAAATGTTAAAAGAGATTTGCCCTGCCTGTGATCATTATTGAAGGATGGTGCACTGGTGGTACAGGACCTCTGTAAAGATACACTAGGAAGGACAGCATCTGTCCACAGAGTGTCGGGGATGTGAGGAAGAAAATAAAGATGAGATTAGCGCATAGGAAGGTTGTACAACTCTAGAACTGCCAAGAGAGATGTAGTAAGTTATTAGGGTGGCAGATATTAAATCAGTGTCACTTTTGCTTTCTTGGGATATATAAAGATAACGGATGGGCTGGAGAAGAAAGACTAGAATCTCATCTACTTGCTGGGGGAGTCAGATGGATGATAGGTAAGGCTTAGAAAGGAGAGAGTCTGCATGTCTATACAAAAAGATGAGTAAGGGTCGGGATGCAAAAACTATGAAGGGGACACATGCAATGTTTGACATGGACGTGTTAGGGAGGTGTTCACTGATGTGCAGGCCAATCAAGTAAAGTGGTAAGTGTGTGTGTGATAAAACAGGTGAAACTGTAGTTGTAGAGAATTAGGGATGGTAGCACTTAATGCAGGTACAGGGATTATCATAGATAAGATGCAATGTGCCCTTATGAAGGTAACCATCTGAAAGTCAAGATATGGAGGAGAGGACTACCCCACATTCTGTAATATAATGTTTAATACAGTGCAAGATAGGTAAAGATGGAAACTTTAGGGAAGGAATGATACAGCTCAAAGTATGGGGAGGGGGTACTATGGCTTACATGAGATGAGAATGAGTAGAAATACAAAGAAAAATTGTTCTTTTATGCCCAGGACACTTACACTAACAAACATATATACACCCTAGATATATATTGATAGATGTGTGTGTGTGTGTGTGTGTGTGTGTGTGTGTGTGTGTGTGTGTGTGTGTGTGTGTACATGGATCTAGTATTAGTGTCTAGATCAGTTGTCTACAGGAATCTATATCGATTGTCAGAAATGAGTAGCAATGCACATGACTCTATAATTGTTCACCCACAAAACATCATGCATCAAAATTCTTCTGCACTGAGCAGCACATTGCCCCAGACAAAGTACACATGTAAACACACACACACACACACACACACACACACACACACACACACACACACACACACACACACACACACGTTCCCTACAAAGACTAATATTATTTTCAAATCTTGGTGAAAGGTAGAGTGATATTGCTATTCAGAAACAGATACCAGCAGTTACAACAACACCCTTTTATCACTTTTATCAATTAATAAATAAGTAAAGGAATAAATCAGTCACAAGCTGGTATGGCTGACTAAACCAGTACTTAGGAAAAAGTTACATACATTTAAATATACCCTGAAATGAGTAATTGTACAGAAAACAGAATAATAATTCATTCGATCAGGTAGCTTGGTTACTAGAAGTACCTATGGAACAGGATAAGTATTTCCTAGGTATATCTAACAGTAAAATTCACTTGGCCAAATTTACAGTATCTGAATTTTTAGCATATTACAGTCAGAGACACAAAGGTAGAAGTAAACTCACTAGTACAGAGTAGTAAGCTAGTTCATACTCAATAAAGTATTTGGCAACACTCAGAGAATAATAGCTGACAGGTCACCAGACTATCTTAAAAGGGTCATTACAGCTTACCCTTTAATTGATAGTTTGGAATGAGTACAGTATAAAAGAAATATAATTAAACTAGTCCTCCCCCTCATTGAACTAAAGTAACTGGTACTTTATAAAAACATTTCATAACTAGCTGTTTGTAAGCCTGGGATTTTTAAAAAGGAGCCAAGTGTCAGGTATTGCTTTCAGAGCACTTAAGAACTGAGCCAGAGCAAAAAATGAGATGGGAAAAAATTGTAATACATCATACCTCCGCCCATGCATCAAGCAAAATACTGTGCATTATTTTGTCAATCCTGAAACAGATATTGACTAATGCATAAAATAATCCGCTGGGTGAAATTCTGTATATCCATGAGTCATTTATTTTTTTATTGATGCTATACAGATATGCAGCGCATAGGATCTTTAGGTCACTATAACTATTCTTGCACACATATTTTACTACTCAGTACCTTACTTGTACAGTACAGAGAAAATACTTTGCTGTTTTACAATGTTAACATCACCTTATAAAAATGGTTTTCCATTCAGTTTAACGCAATGTGACATATATGCGGACCATAGCACATTGAGTGTGCATTACGTTAACAGTATGGTCAAATTATATTGACATTTTATGTCATTAACGTCTTCTTACATTGAAGTAATCTAGAAACTGGAATGTTATTTTCTATTCAGTTTGATACATGTAAACTTTGATCTTGATTTTGCAAATTGCGCCCCCCCATTATTATTATTATTATTATTATTATTATTATTATTATTATTATTATTATTTTTGCAGAGTTCATAAGCCAAAAAATTGAGAAATATGCTAAGGTCTGTATGAAATGTTTCCATGGGGGGCTCACAAAGAAACAAAACTCAGACTGCAGCTTGTCCACCTCTACTGACATGTAAACTGCAGGCTACTATATTATATACATTATAATCTAGAAAGCACATGGAACAAATAAATAAATCCAATCCATGACTCCATGCTGAAGATAAGCATGCCCCCATGATATCCGGTTCATGGAGGAATAAATAAATCTGGTCTACAAGTGTACTTTTGAAACTAATGCTGACTTCTCTCACCAGGTGTGCTGAATCTCCCACAAGTACAAATCACTGATCTTTTTGAAAATATAGCAAAATAGCTTCAGACATTTTCCTCTCACATTCTTGACCAACAAGACTGAAAAAAAACAGAAACCTTGAGCAGGAAACAGCCAGTTTAAATTGTTTTTTCTGCTACCAATTTGTATTGTACCTACTCACTGCTCAATCATAGTGATCATAGACCCAGCCTAAGAGAGAGCAATCTCAGCCTGCAGCCAAATGCTGTCTTAAAATTTCCAGAATTTGCCAAATAATGAGGTCCCACAGTTTGTTGTATGGCTGGTCTGATTCTGCAGTCTTACAAAAAATAAAAGAAAAATAATTAAATGAACAACCACTGATACATCAATTTACAGCAGCTCGAAAAAAAAAATACTCGCTCCTTGCTCCTAAACTTGCCACACCCCCAACCGAAAGCCTTTGGTATGATTACTCTCAAGCTCATGCCTGGCTTTTGCACAATTACTCTCATAGAGTTTACAAAAAAACAAGTGAAAGCTTTTGTAATCTTTTCAATCACATGTGGACAGTTTGCCTCCTGCAACCCTGACACCTCATCGCTGTTTACACAATTGTAAATATTCTAAGGTTTATGTTCAGCTCAGACATTCAATTCTGTCTGTTCCCCCACTGATATATATACTCACACATATATATATATATATATATATATATATATATATATATATATATATATATATATATATATTTAAAAATAAATAGGGTCAGGTTTGTGCAAAGATAAACAAACAATAGTGCCACTCATATTTTATATGTGTGTGTGTGTGTGTGCGTGTGTGTGTGTGTGTGTGTGTGTGTGTGTGTGCGTGTGTGTGTGTGCGTGTGTGCGTGTGTGTGTGTGTGTGTGTGTGTGTGTGTGTGTGTGTGTGTGTGTGTGTGTGTGTGTGTGTGTGTGTAAAAGGATTAAAATGATCGGTGCTTATATCTCTTTGTTATTAGCAACTGACCTATATCCCTGATGTGTTGTCCTGTATGGCAAAATTAGATAACTTTTAAATTTGATATGATGTCTGACTTGATACTTAGAGCAAACCAAATTCACGCACGGTGGATGCAGTGCAAGGCTCAAACCAAATGTATAAAATCACACAAAACGAGCCAGCACAAGGTGGATGGCAAGCAGAAGAATATCTTTTATTGTGGCAAAATAAAATAAAGCATTGCAGCAAACCAGTTTTGGCCTCACAATAGCCTTCTTCAGTGCAAAAAGAAAATGTTTGAAAGATAGTGCATACTCATGTGCCTTATATATTGAAACCTTAAATGTATATACACACAAAAAAATTCTGGAAGTATAAAATCATAATGAACAAATGCTAAAAAATATATATAATAAAAAAAATATATATATATATTTTAGTCAACATATATATCTCTCTTAAGAGTCATGTGTCAAGATAAACATAACAAATTTATGTATAATCTCAATCTAATGAATCAATTAGACAGCCAGCATGAATGCCTATCAAATAAATTTGAAGCTACTAGTAACCAAACACAAAAGACTGTATGTGTTAAAATAAAGATTTTGGATTTACATCATAGGTCAGTTCATTCCTTTATATACACATTGGTGGAGGACAGCCTTTATAGTTACCAACAGTAGGATTTATTGTTTTGCTGCAAATTTGTCGATACTGGGTGTCTGGACCTAGTTTTTGTGTTTGGTTACTAGTAGCTGCTGCTTGGTTACGAGGAGTCCCCAGGATGAACGAGCAATCCCTTTTAAGCGAACTAATCAAACTCATTCAAAACCATTCGCAAAACTACAATAACTCTACTGATGTCTCTAATCCTTTGCAGGGATTAGATTTAAATGCCATGATTCCCTGTGCTCAGCATAGTCCTGGCAACGCTGACAAGGAAGTGACGTCAAATAAACAAAAGGTAGGCAGAAATCCTAATCATCGGAATCCAAGCTAGGACGAACGACCGCATGGTTCTATGGGCAGTGGATGTACTGTTGGATTAACAAGAACGACTAGTTTTCACCAAGAACATCATTCACATGGTGACAGGGGGTTGGACAATTATCGGAACATTGATTTTGAAGAATGGTTGGAAAAAACATTCTCGGCGACAAATGCAGAAGCTGAAAGAAGGTTACCAACCAACACAGGGTTCAAGGACAAATGTAAACTATTTCAGAATCAGTTTACCAGGTATAAAAACTTAAGTTTGGACAATTTTTATTTGACAAAAAATAGTGCCTAAGGGCCTAAAACTGAATGAATTTCCAAACAACATGGCTAATGATATAGAATTTTTTAAAATAGTTTCTAACATACTTAATGAATGTGGGGTAGCAATCTTGAAGGCTATGGTAGAGAACAATGTGAAAAACATGGATGTATGTAAAAAAGAAATTGATATTTTGAAATTAGAAATAACAAATGATTTACTTTTTACTTTGACTGAGTATAAGAACATTTTTTGTAAGACACTACAGGATGTTGATATTATTATTGGGAAAAGTACAAAAGGAAAATGGCAAAGTTAGAGCGGGATATAGGGGATTATGAAGAAGGAAAGGCTTATTTCATCCATAATTCAAGAAGGTATAATGCAACAGGAAAACAGTATTATCAGATGGAACATAGGAAGAATGTAATAAAGCCAAACAACAGGGTAGTACAAAGGAATGACAATGACATAGACTATCAGATAGATGCTATTGACATAGATGAATCAGAAGACCATTTAGAAGTAAGACAGGAGGTGAGGAGGTCAGAAAGAATCAGGAATCGGAATGGTCAGCAATCATATGCAGAAGTGACTGGGAATCAGATAGAAAGATACAAGGGGAGAGGATGGGACAGGAGATGATTAATAGATTGCACACATCAACCCCAGAAAAATGTTTACAAATCAATTATGCACATTGTCCCTAGTTACAGATAGAATGAGTGTATTAGAAAATGAATCATTTTTGTTAGATGAAACAAATCAAGAGGTTATTAATGAAGAAGTGTTAGGTGTAAATCATAAAACTATTATACATAGTCATAATAATTTTAACATATTCAATTATACAGACATGGAGATTACCCATGAATACTTCAGACTTTTCAGAAAGGGATTTACCTTTGTACCAGCTAGAAAACCTAAAATAGAAGAAATAGTGTTAGATATAAAACTGTTTACAAGGAAGCTGAATTTAACAGTTTTATATCAAGATAATTCGATTTATGAGAACAAAGTATTAAAGACAGGTAGTACATACAACCCCCCCTTTGCAGCAGGATATACATAACTTTGAAGTATGTGCCATCAATATGATTAGGGATGGATACAAGAAGAGACATAAAATAATAGATAATCTTACTGATGAAGAAAGGATTATTTTAGAACAACTTAGTAATAACAAGAATATAAGCGTTATGAAACCTGACAAGGGGGGTGGAGTGGTACTTATGGATAGCTGGGATTATACTGAGAGAATGCAAAAAATTCTAGATGTTGACAGTAGGTATCGTATTATTTCTATGAATGAACTGAATATTTTGTATAAAAGAATAGACTTAATACTGGAGGATAATTTCTTACAGGGGCTTATAGATGTGGAATTATATAATTTCCTTAGAGTCCCCAAACCAGCTATACCTGAAATCTTTGGTATCCCAAAAATACACAAAGACATAGTAGACCTCCCCAATGAGACCAATAGTAACATCTAGGGGATCAAAAACTCAACCTCTTGGCATATATGTTGATACTAAGTTAAAAATGTTTTATTTAAACTTTGTACACATTTTGATTGATTCTTAGGACTTTCTGAAGAAATTCAGTACAATACCATTTCACGAAGAATATTTATTTTTAACAATTGATGTCAAAGATTTGTTTTCTGTAATTCCACACAAGGAAGACATGGAATGGTTTGAGAAAATGATTACTGAATTTAACATGCTGAACCCTGAAGAATTCAGATTAGTGTTGGAAAACATGAAATTAGTCTTGAAATACAACTTTATTTATTTTCAAGGAGACATCTACCATCATCTTGATGGAGTTGCCATGGGTTCAGCATGTGCTCCCATTTATGCAAACATAATAATGTTATTTTTGGAGAAAACATATATTTTTGGGTCAAGTTTTCAACAGCATATCATAAGGTATTTTCAATTTCTTGACGATATTATTATTATATGGAATGGTGGATATGAATTAATTGAACAATTTATGGAATATATAAATAGTAGTACTAACTTTCTGAAATTTACATATGAGTGTAACACGGATGAAATACATTATTTAGATGTAAGGATAAACAAAGACTATATCAAAAAAGTATATAAATCCAATATTTTCAGAAAGAAATGTTATTCAAACTCATACTTGCATTATTAAAGTGACCATCCTTACCACTTAAAAAGAAATATGGTAAAAGGACAAATGAACAGAGTGTCCAGAATGACAACTGAGTTTTGTGATTTCATAAGTGAATTAGATTTTATACAGGAGATGTTCATAGAAAGAGGTTATCCTGACAACATGGTGGAAAATATCAAAAAAGAAATAATTAAGAAACGTAATAGTAGATATAGCCTATTGTTGGTGAGTGGGCAGTATGATAAAGGGATATTTAATAATGCGACCAGTATGGACATGATTATGAATAACAAGTACGATGTAAATAGGGATAGGAATATGGAAACAAGTAAAACAATAGAAAAGGATATACCCCGGTTAATTTTAACGTATTATTCTGACATAGGTTGGTTAAAAAAGGGCATTAATGGGATTTGGAATATGTTTAAAACAATGCCCACGAGAACAAACATATTTCAACAGCAACTTAAATACACCTTTAGAAGAAATAGGAATTTGAAAAACATCTTAGAGAAAAAGAAGGGACAAGAAAAAGAAGGAGCATCACTAAAGGTGGGCACACATAAATGTGGGAGGTGTGCACAATGCCCATACATTGCCTGTAAAAAGGAAATAAATATACCCAGCATTAATTTTACAATTAAAGGCCATGCATATACAAGTTGTTATACCAAAGGAGTGGTTTATTTAGCCTATTGTCAGTCATGCTGGGGGTACTATATAGGTAAGACTGAAAGGCATCTGAAAACTCGTATATACAAGCATATTAGGGACATAAATAAAAAGAATGAAAATAATGCACTTTACAGGCATTCAACCAGTTGTCAGAATATGGATATAAAATTCTGGGTACTTGAGATAGTGAAACAAAAGGAAAGGAGAGGTGATTGGGAAACTTTCCTGGAGTACCGCGAGATGATTTGGCAAATTAGATTGGACTCTTATGTGTACCCAGGAATGAATGACCATATCTCAATTAAACCTGCCTTGAAATTATTGGCATCAAATTATGTTAGAAAAAAGAAATAAAATTGTGGTTCTTATCAGTCATAATAGAATTTGTAGAAACCTAGGTAGATAGACGTAGTTTTAGTTATATCTATTATTTGGTCATGATTGTTTGGTAATGGACAGAACAACACCTTAGTTATATATTTTATTAAATACTATTTAAAAGTATTTTAAAGTCTTTTAGAGCATTATTTAAATCTATTTTTATATACATTAATATAATGTTATGTATAACTTATGAATTTTAGGAAAGTTTGTACATATATATAATTTTGCATACATTATTAGTATTTATAAGTACATTTTAATCGGCAATTTTAACATATTTGAGCATATTAGGTGATACACAACAATAATTTAAGGAATTCTATACACCTTTCATGTTCAAGAAGTATATTTTTGCAATAGGGTTCTTTCATATACTACCAACAACATGAAGTTTAATAGTTGTTCATATTTCTTGCCTTCAAGAATTTATGTGAATGAATTTATGTTTCTTTATATGTATTTTTTATTTTCATATGTATTTTTATGGTATACAAGTTGGTTATTTTGACTTTTCATTTTCATGTAGGTGTGCATTTTAGTTATTTATATGTGAATTTCCAACAGTTTTTATACACCTAAGGGTTATTTAGAACTGGAATTAATCAATTTTTAAGTGATTAACAATCAATCAATTAAGAACTGTTTTATTATGAGAGTATTTAAACAGAATATTTGTACTAACAAGAGATTCTGATGAAGTCACACGATAGGAGACGAAAGCGCGCTCAATCTGTTTGAATTTCGTTTGGATTTGAGACTCTGTGTGTTAAAATGAAGATTTTGGATTTACATCATCGGTCAGTTCATTCCTTTATATACATATTGGTGAGGGCAGCCTTTATAGTTACCAACAGCAGGATTTCTTGTTTTGCTGCAAATAACTTGGAAGCCTTTGGCCTTAATGTGTCCGATTCTGATAACTGAAATGTAGGAGATATTAGACAAATGTGTAGTAATTTGTTTCATAAAATTACAAAAACATGAGGGCTTTGAGAGCCAATGTATGGCACTTAAAGCTATTCAGAGCATATAAGCTAAATAATATCACTCCTCGTGGGCTCAGAATTCAGATTCAGCCTCTTGTAGGCATGATTGATGAGCAGCTGACAAAAGATTGGGCCAAAACACAGCATGATGTGTCCATGTTATTTGTTGATACACTTATATCATATTATGAACATATGGTGGAGTTGCAGACCACTGAAGTTTACAATAGCTGTTTAGAAGCCCAGGCTTTTGAACATGAACAGTTTTTTTCTAACCATATGAAAGAATTAGCCAAGGACCTAGCCATTTTGGAAGCACAATTGGTAAAAAAAGAAAACACAAAAGTTCCAGCATGATTTGAAGGATTATGAGAAAGGCAAACCCTTTGTTGCACAGAGAAATGTAAGGTTCTATGACTCAGGTAGTAGAGTGAATAAGAAAAAGAGGCCTAGATCAATATTGAAGAAAAACACTTATTCCACCAGTAGTGTCACGGACGAGGACACTTCCTCGGTCACTGACTTTGAATGCCCCTCCAACCAGGGGTCCCCAATGGCTAAGCGTAAACCTTTAATGGACCCTTTAGAACTAGAACACGCAGGGGGGGGCAGGAAACACAGAAGACGGGGCATGCAATCTACAACAGTTGTTACAGATATAGTGAAATAACCAACAATGTGCATAATATATCCTCTCTTGAACTGTCACCTGTACAAAATAAAGTTCTTAACAAGGGTCTAAATTTTGTGTCTTCCTCCTTTGTTTCTGAACACACACTTGTAAATGAAGTAAATGATTTTTGTCGTTTGATTAATTTAAAAATATTTTTTGCAGATCATGACTGCTCTCAAAGTTCTTCTGGTTTTCATTTTGGGAAGTCCAAATTCCAACCACCTATGGACAAACATGTGGCCATATTCAGGGAATGTGTGATCAAAGATTTACATTTTTCCTCTGGTTATCAACATATCAAACACAATCTTACTTTATTGGAACAACAAGGGCTTCAGGAACTCAGTTCCAGTCATGATATTGTGATTTTGCCAGCTGACAAAGGGGGAGGAATTGTGGTCATGGATCGGGTCATGTATATCACAGAAGCTTATAAACAGCTGTCTGATGTTAGATTCTATATGCACATGGTAGTGAATCCCACACCTAATTTTAAAACACTTATTGATTGTTTCCTGAATATGGCCACAGAAGAGGGGGTGATTGATCAACATATGTGCCAACAATTACAGGTGTCGGATCCCATTCCTCAGTATCTTTATTTGCTACCTAAGATATATAAGGATCCTATTTGTCCTCCTGGTTGACCTATTGTTTCAGGCAAAGGCTCCCTTACAGAGCCATTATCTGCATTTCTGACCCATTATCTCAAACCTTTATTGTCATTGGTTCGGTCCCGACTCAAAGATACTACTGAATTTCTAAATATCATCCAGGAGACTCAGTTGGAATCGGATTGGTGACTTTGCACTATGGATGTTACTTCCCTTTACACTAGTATTCTACATGAGGCTGGTATTTCAGCCATAGCATTTTGGTTAGATCAATCTCAGCTTTATCATACAGGATTTAACAACTTTCTAATCAAAATGGTTGAATACGTACTAACTAAAAAATGTTTTTCTTTGAGGGTAAGCCATATTGGCCCAGTTTATGCAGACCTCTTCATGGGTTTTTTTGAGCAGATATATATATATATATATATATATATATATATATATATATATATATGACACTTGTAATAACAAATATTTGGCTGAATTGGATATCTGGAGGAGATATCTAGATGATTGTTGGATGGTGTGGCGGGGAGATTTTCTTTTGACTCAGGAGTTTGTCAAATACCTGAATAATAATCCATGGGGTATTCACTTTACTTTGGATATGCAATACCAAGAGATTGTTTTTCTGGATGTTATGATAACTCGACAAATGGATCATACTTTGGCCACAAGAGTGCATAGAAAATTTCCGCAGTACAACACTCTTTTACATGCCTCTAGTAACCACCCCCATCACATCATCAACAACATCCCGAAATCCCAATTTATATGTACTAAACATATCTGCTCATTGGTCAAATCCAATGAAGAATGTCAACAGGATCTTTGTGACAGATTCACATATAGAGGATATAATAAATCTTGTATTCATCAAGCTATCAATGAGGTTAAACCGATGCCTCAGTCGGAGCTCTTAAAATACAAAAATGAACAAGGTGCCTCCAATATTTCCAGAAACCAACCCATCAGATTTACAACTACTTTTGGAAGTAATACATCTTGGTTTAGGGATATAGTGAATAACCATTGGGGTATATTATTGGCACATGATTTTTTGTCTGATATCCTACCAGAAAAATGTGCATTTTCATATTGTAAAGGAAGGACAATTAATTCACATCTGACATACTATAAAAAACTTCATCCAACTACATTTGTACAAACTACTTTGTTTGGTGATCCACTAATTGTTTCATTCCCTTGTGGTCACTGCAGTGCATGCAGATATATGGCTAAGAGTATAGAATTCAGCAGTTCCAACACCTCGCGAATATTTCAGATCAGGGTATTTGGTAATTGCAGCACAGATTGGGTAGTATATTTAGCCACCTGTACATGCTTTTCATTTTATGTAGGCCAGACATCTAGACCACTGAGATTCCGTATCAGTGAACATCTTAGTGCCATTAGAACAAAGAAATTAGCCAATGCTTTATACAAACATACTTTAATACATAAAATGGCACAATTCTAATTTGTCATTATTGACAAAATTCAGTTAGCTAGGATATCTAAAGCTGGCTGGCATGATAAGCTTAATAAAATGGAATCTTTATGGATTACCAGGTTGGGTGCTTTGTTTAAACCTGGTTTAAATGAATGCTAAAATTTATTTGATAGGCATTCATGCTGGCTGTCTAATTGATTCATTAGATTGAGATTATACATAAATTTGACACATGACTCTTAAGAGAGATATATATGTTGACTAAAAAAAAAAATATATATATATATATATATATATATATATATATATATATATATATATTTTTTTTTTTTTTTATTATATATATTTTTTAGCATTTGTTCATTATGATTTTATACTTCCAGAATTTATTTGTGTGTATATACCTTTAAGGTTTCAATATATAAGGCATATGAGAATGCACTATGTTTCAAACATTTTCTTTTTGCACTGAAGAAGGCTATTGTGAGGCCAAAACCAGTTTGCTGCAATGCTTTATTTTATTTTGCCACAATAAAAGATATTCTTCTGCTTGCCATCCACCTTGTGCTGGCTCGTTTTGTGTGACTTGATACTTAGAACAGAAATAATATTGACTCCCTGATCAGGTGTTAAAGATCAGAGAGAATTAAGTGCCTAGCAAGCATGCAGAAGTTATAATAGCTTCTCTCATGCAGAAGCACAAAGTATACCACAAAAAAAAAAATAAAATATATAGATGTATCACTGTATTTTGGGGGTTTCTGCTAAGTAACCAAAATGTCTCAAGGAGCAGATGTGTGCTACATAAAGTGGTGATGTAATATGGTGCATCCTTTCTGGGATGATATTAAATTAAAGGCTGAAATGTGGTTTGGAATTGCACTATCAGGCTTTACAGAGTTCTGCATTGGACTGCGTTGTCAGACTGATTATTCGTTAAGCACAAAATATTTTTTAGAGTTACTAATTTTAGTGTGTTAGGGCATCTGGAAATATGAAATCTTGCTGCCTCTCCTAACTTGTAACTGGAAATGCTGAGGTTTTCTACAAAGCAGGGGTCACTCAAGCCACTTATTCTGTGATGCAGAAAGGCATAGGGCTGCAAGATATGTGGTAGGAATATTGTAAATGCTATTATTTATGTTATCATAAGTGTTTGCTAGACTAGAAAACTCAAATAGTAACTTGCATCAAATATAACTGAAGCTTTATTCCTTTGGATATCCAGTTTTTTTTTTTCTTTTTATCCATGTGACCTTTTGTCTTTCATTCTACTCTCCCACTTTTGTGATACAAAGCTAGAAAGCTGCTATAGAGGCTCCTCTTAATAATGTCCATGGATAACTTGACAGAGTGGATATGGATATCTATACAGTATAAATTAACATCATTTTCTGTGCTCATGTTGTTTGTGGGGAATTTTTGTTTTGTGCGTTTCTAGTTTTTGCTTGTGTTGAAACTTAACTGGTGGCAAAAAAAAACACCTTTCTTTCAGAATGTCCCTGAAATTGTGTGTGTTTTTAGGAACATAGTAGCACTTCTGTATAAGTAATCCTAGAAACCATATGTGGCCTAGTCATATGCAGCTTTAATCAAATACTCTTGTCATCTTTTTCAAGCCCTTAACATTTCTCTCACAGAGCAGGGCTCTATATGACAATCCAGGTATTCTGTTGATAAAATGCGAAAGCAATGTAAAGGGACACAGAGAAAGACTAATGCATCTTAAGGAGAAATAGTAAACGATACTGTTGTTTGAGCTTAATAAGTTGATAACTTTCTCTACAGATAATGAAGGAGAGATCAGAAGAATATACTGTTCAGGAGATTCTATCTTCAGAAGAACTTGTGATTGGACATTGTTAAGATAGCACTCAGAAATGCCCTATGTCAGTTACACTATTGGAGTGAAGATATCAAGGGGTTAAAAGTGGGTTATATTGGAACATGGGTCATAAGGTAAACCTTAAGAACTGAAAAAAAAACTTAGGCAGGTTTCATTGGCAAAACATTATGTAAACAAAAATGTGGTGACAAACTACTATCAAGAAGGAAATGACTGGAAGAAATATGTTGTATCATTTGTTTTAGAGGAACTGTGACAGATATAAACAAGACTGCAAGTGTGGATTAAATAAAGAAAATAAAATATGGGAGATATTTGATTTACCTGCTGTAGTATTTTATAGGACTATAATTTGGATGTTAATCTGCACAAAATACATTAACTATCACTGTGTATCATATATAACAATGTATTTATTGTGAGATTTCAGTAGCTTTTAAACTTCAACATGGAAGAATAATGCAACTAATGGATAAAATGTTAAGCATGCCTAATTGCTGTAAACAGCTCAGCTTTACTATTGGATTTGTCATGTTGTAGTTATCAAGCTATCAGTCCACTATAGAATTTGCATTAGTTAAAGAACAGCATGACAAAGTCTGATTATTTATGGAAGTGCCAGTTCCAAGGCAAATTAAATAGCTAGACTGCAAACTAGCAACTCTCTATGACTGCTGTCAAGGAGTATGCAGTATTGTAATTGCAAAAAAAGGTAAGTAGTTAAATTATATCTCAATATATGTTTTACAGCTGCATAATCTGATTTTGTTAGGTAAGATTATGTAAAGTACATTATTACACAAGTAATATCAAATGTATAGAAAAAATAACTGTTTGCATGAGTTCTAATTAGTATGTCTACAAATGACCCAGAGAGACCAATTTATGTTCAGCTTGTTTTCGTTTCATCTATAAGTTTTAATTACCATTTATTATATAAATACTACTGGTGATGTGAGTTTAGTATTCATTCCAGGGATTAAAGTGGAGCTGAAAAGTAAGATTTTAAGACAGTTGCTCAGTTGAAACTTCAGGAAGATGAACATTGTTTGCCAAATGTTCAACCATCAGTAAGACATACTTCCAATATCTTGCATGATGCTGCAACTCAAAACAAAGACCAGGTAAATATATTTTCAGATCCCCTGTTCTAAACACAATTTTGTAGACATAAGGAGATGCTTTGTTACTGACCATTCCAGAATAATGCAGAAGGTTTTCAGAAAATGGTTCATGCAGGCAAATAGCACACCACTCTTTTTTTGTGTTGCCATTACATACGGTTTAGAGATGTCAGACGTTAACATAACTGAAATTTTAGATTCTTTGCAGTTTACTTTTCTGAATTTGTTCATTTTGTCCACGGTTGATTAAATAACAATAAAAACAAAATATGGGAGATACTGCTGCTCTGGTATTTTATTGGATTATATTTGGATGGTAAGTTGCACAAAATAAATTAAATCACACAACAGATAAAATCAGAAATGCATTAAATATAACTGTGTATCAAATATGGCACCTTATTATTTCACAACTTCAGTAAAATTTTATTTTCATCAAATCAGACTGCTATTTAATTAAAGCTATATAAAATCCTTCCTATAAAAAAGTCAAAATAAATACAAGCAAAATAACTATGAAAAAACATTTTTTTTTTTTTATTTAGGGGGGTTTGAGTTTCAACTTTTTTGTTTGCTAATGTAAGAAATGTTGGTATTTGTTTTTGTCAACCATCACCATTATTTTTTCTACTTTATTGTCACTTGCACTGTAATATATTGTAGTATAGTAGTAGAAAATGACAAACACTTCAGACAATAGTTTAACTACATATATAACCAAGACCATATAAATAGAATTTGTAGTACAGTGAGAACATTTAAAAGTGTCCTATAAATATACCACCATTTTTGAAGGGTCACACATTTTTTAAACTGTTTTCAATGAGCTTAGAACTATCACACTTAGTGATACAATAGCTATGGAATATGAGTAATATATATTTATGTTTATTATTTCATTGTAATCATATATTGACACTTGCCTATTTTGACTGATACACAGAATTGTATATCTCAGTTTTAAATGATATGCAGAATTCATAAAGACAAATATACATAAAACACTACATTCAGACTGTAGTATATTTTAAAACATTGTTTTGATTCTTAACTCATTAAATGACAATATTTAATGAATAGTGTAGTTAAGTGCATTCAACACTTTGGTAAATGTTAAATATTACTTTCTGAACTACTACTGCAAATTCATTTGAATGTGTTTTTAAGCAAGCTTCAATGGCCTTAAAATATGAACATACTAACTTTTGTTTCTTTGTATGAATTTATATGTGTGTGTGTGTGTGTGTGTGTGTGTGTGTGTGTGTGTGTGTGTATGTGTGTGTGAACAAATAAATATTTCATGCAAAATGTTAGGTACTTAAAGAACACTACTATTTTATTTTTAAATTGTTTGCTAAGGCACCCAGCTGACAAATTTTGGAGAAAAGATGTTCCTTCATCAAAGATTTGTGAAAGATTTGTGAGTGTTCATACATTTTCATAGCTAAGAGAATGTTTGGTGGCTATTTTTTCCCTTGAAAAAGGTGAGACTTCAACACCAAAAATAAAGTAAGTAAATAAATAAATAAAAATACAAAATACAAAGAGTAAGAATAATTTAAGAATACCATGAAAAAAGATGGGGTAAACAGTTTTGAAATAACTATAATATCACACTTGCATTCTTGTATTATATAAATAAAATAAAATTGATATTTCTATTTCAAATGCTAAGAAACCCTCATCCATGATTCCTGATAATATGCAAGGTTGTCTGAGTACCAGTACCAAATGTGGCCTGTTTGAACTGTATACCTCTTTAATCTAAGCCTCTCCACTGATTACATTAATGAAGCCTGGAAAATAGCTACTGTAATATCATTACACAAGGGTGGCTCAACCAAGCACACTGTTAACTACTTACCTATTAGTCACACTAGCCACATATATAAAAATATGGAGGATTTTTATTAAGTCATCATTAATCTGGACATTGAAAATCTATTAACCCTTGATCCTCATCAATCTGGCTTTGCCAAATGAAGGTTCAGCATCTTTATCCTCATTAACTTCTATGAAAATTAGCCAAAGCAATGAATAGCAGTTATGTAGCACATATAGCTTATGTGAACCGGGCCAAGACCTTTGATACTTTTCCCCATGAAGTCATTACTGATAGACTTATAAATCTGAATATAAAGCCTTATGCTGTGCAGTAGAAGTAGATAGCTAACTGCATGTCTGACAAAACCCATGTGGTTAGAGTCATAGGTGCTACTTCTGAAAGCAAGGAAGTTTTCAGTGGTGTACCATAAGGCTCAATGCCAGTCCTCTACTATTTGGTATCTATTTATTAGACCTTCGGGCCTATGCTTATCTAAATTTGCTGATGACTGTAAATTGGGTGTTGGTATTCAGTCTTCCTCTGCTTCACAATTCTTGGGGGATTGACCAGGTTAACAAGTGGTGCAAAAAATGGTCTCAAATTAAATGTGAAAAAATGTAGCATAGTCCATTCCGGTAAACATAACATTTTCACATGCTACATAGAAGACACATGTCTCTTATTGCACACTGTAGTAAGAGTTCTAAGTACTTTAATTACTAATTCTGTATTGTTTGACCAGCATGTTTCCACAGTAGTTCAGAATGCCTTCTATCTAGCTCACATAATATCTAAAGGCATCTTCAGTAGATCTAAATTAATTTTAATTACCATTTACTAGTATCTTATCACTCCAGTTATTAAATGTATTACAACTTTTGGTATGTATCTTTTAAACATACCACTTAACCTGAGAGATTTCAGAGATTTAAAATGAATACTGGATTCTGATTATAAACAATAGGGGATGTATGATGTTGACAATAATGGACAACAGCTCTATGCAAAAAAATTGGAGAAAATATTTCACTTTATGAAAGATTTCTGAATGTTTTTACATTTGCATATGTAAGAAGGTGTTAGAAGACTAATTTGTTTTCCTATTTGTGCTGTTCTTAGTAAGTGGTGAGTTTATATGTAGATTTGTGATGAAAGGTCAAACACAATAATTATTCACATATAGAGCCACTGAAATTCAATACTATTTAATTACCATTTTATCATTGATTTGCCTTGATCAGTTCATAAGTTCATAGGTCCATATGTGTATAGTAGGCCAATGACCACAAGGGCCTTTTTAAGCCTAGTCATGCATCCCAAGTCTCTGACAAGTTCTGGTACTCTTGATGAGTATAAGAAGGGGCTTGGGAGATGACACTTTAACAAGCAAGGACCTGAGAGATGAACCATTCACAGGTTGCCTGTGTGCATTAGAGACATAGGTACCAAGCCAGAGATTAATTTCCTGTTCCCCATTCAATTGCCTAAGTTACACTTAAATTGGGCTATGGAGGGACTCTGCTTTGCATGGATAGGGAGTTGATTTCAGAGACAGCATAGTCTCTAGGATACATACCTGTCTCTCCAGCAGGTCCTATTAATATCACAGGTAAGGTTTAAGTCTTTAGAATGGGTAATTCTGGTGCTGTTTGTTTTGTGGATATGCTGGAGGTCCATCAGAGTGGGGTCTGAAAATGCTCTGTATGCCAGGCATAGCTCTCTCAACAGCCTGTAGGAGACAGACTACAGGGATAAATTCTTGAGGCGGTCTGCAGAGGACATTTTACTTATAGCCTATATTCATTTAGTGAGGAACCTCTGTGGACATTCCATTTGTTTGAAATGCCTGGTTAGGTACATAACAAAGGGACACTGTACTTAATGATAGATCTGATGAATGCAGAATACAGTGGATGAATAACTTCCTTGGCCCTAGATACCATTTTTTGTTTAAAAGTTGTGCAACATAGAATGATTTCCTCACTATTGTAGATACGTGATGGTCAAAGGCTAGATTACTGTCCATGTGTGTTCCTAAGTCGTTGACTACTGGGTTTACTCTAAGGGGTGTGTCGTCAATTTGATAGATACCAGGGGTGGATGACATCTGAAGGATATTATTATGCATTTCTCTGGATTTAGTTTTAGTCCATGGCTCTGACACCATTTGTTTGTCTGTGTTGGCCCTTCCTGGATAACATCTGTGTGGTGTGGAATCAATGACAGCTCAAAATTTGCAATTAGCTGCAAAATTATTCAGCTAGAGACCACTGACATTGGCCTTGACTTCACAGAAGTAAATGCCCAAAAGGAGTAGTTCAAGGACCGACTCCTGAGGGAATCAACTTGTGACTGGCCTCTTTGCAGAGGTGGACTCCCCAGTTCTAACTTCCTGGGTCCTGTCTGTGAAGCAGTTGGCTATCCACTGGATGACATACGGGTTTGTACCTAACCTCTTGAGTTTGCCAACAATGCCCAAGTGGGGTATTGTGCCAAATGCCTTGGCCAAGTCAAGGTAGGCAGTGGGAACCATTTTGCCTTCATCCCTTGCTTTGGTGACCTTCTCAAAGAAGTCCACCAGGTTAAGTAGGTGTGAACTGCTCTTGATGAAACCAAATTGTATTGGGTCTGGAGGTTTATTATGTAATTATTGATCATTCCCATACTAATTATTTCCATGGATTTGCATATACGACTAGTGAGACTTATGGGTCTGTAGTTTCCAGGGTCTGTAGAAGCCCACCTGTGTGCAGAGGGATGGCTGTTTCTGTTCTCCATTCATGAGGCATGAAGTCTGTTTGGAGGCTGTAGTTAAATAGCAATTCCCGAGTACCTGATAGGTCATGTTTCATGCTATTTTGAAGGCATCATGGGATATTGTATAGGTCCATTTATGCAGTGTTCTTGGCCTTAGAGAGAGCATTAAGGACCTGTTCCCTAGTGATAGCAGGGGAGTTATATTTGATGGTATTTTCTGAGGGAAGGTTAAGGGGTAAATTAAATTAAATTAATTAAAAGAGGGGTACATTTGGAACTGAACTGGTCAGTCAGTAGGTTTGCTATATCATCTGGCTCAGTATAGGTGTATCCATTTACAATGCACTCTGCACACAATTGTGCATTGCCTTTGAGGTTGTGGACATAGCTAAATATATAGTTATTAAAGTACATCACATAGTAACTCTTACCTCTTTGGTACTTGACATATTTGTGCTGGATATTGCAAACTAGCCTGTCAAACTATAAAAAAGTACATGAATACAGAATGAAACAGGGTATGTACTGTGCACCTTTTGCTTTTTCTAACATTGATTTATGTATATAAATGCTCAGTGACTTGTGCGATCAGTTCTCTAGGGCACAGTGTGTTACAATACTGTAAAATCTCCTTTGCATTTGCTTGATTGCAGCTATATTATCTTTGTTTATAAATCCAAACCCTGCTTTTGTACCTTAGGTAGTTTTGTGTTCCTTTTATGTACTTGGAGCAGTATTTCACTGTCTGTTGGGAAATCAGATGATGCCAGTTTTAAGAGTGGGTTGCCCTACTGCAAAGTCTCCACACTGCCAACATTACAATTTCTTTGATGGCTGCTTGATTTTATTGGTTTGTAAGTTGAAAACTCAGTTTTATATTCCAAGTAGCTTTGTGTTCCTTTTTGTGTACTGGAAGCAGTATTTCAGTCTGCTGGACTGGATTATATCCTTGGTAGAGTAACTTACTAGTTGTTATGTTGTTTGTTTTATCATTTTCTTCAATTGATACCTGTTACTTTATTCCTGAATCATTTCCATATGTAATAATAAACTGAGCCAGGATGCCTAGTAGCATTTATAAAAGCTGTGTGATTGAAACATCTTTTCATCAATATCTTTATTGCTTTATCTAAAGCTTGGACATTGATCACTAAACACTTATATTGCAGAGGTGGTCCCCCACTTCCTTCTAACCATATACTGTTGATCTTTCTGCAGCTTCATGTACTATAGCTTGTTCCATTCCAGTGTTATGTTACACTATTAAAGAAACAGCAGATATTCCTTGGTGAAGTATTGTTCCATGGGTATTGCTCATTAAGGTGCTGCTTGCTGTTGCATCACTAGGGACCTTTTTGGGCAAATCTTTCAAAATGCAATATTTCTGATGCTGTTATCATTTTGTTTAGCAGTCCTCCATAGTAATCCTGATTAGAAGAATATATGTGGTAAGCTGTATCTGTGCAAGTCAACTTCTAGTCATATATATTTGTACACTCAACTGGATGTATTCTGTTGCTGATGGTTTTGCAATGCTCACTTTTCAGCTTTAATGTTGCAAACCTACTTATATTATATTTCACCTCCTTCATTTCCTTATTATTTGATTTCACTTAATTTGTGTAATCTAATCCTGTATCATTTGTAAACACCTCCAAATCTGCTATAATATATATATATATATATATATATATATATATATATAATATATATATAATATATATATATATATATATATATATATATATATATATATATATATATATATATATATAATATAATGACTACACTAGGATTCCTGTTTTTCTATACAAATTTCATATTTTTCTCTTCTAATTCCTTTCTGTCTCACCCAGGATAGGATTAAGAGTATTTCCCAGTAGTTATTATTGCTAAACTGCAATTTAGTACATTTGCACAGAAAAAAACTGTAAAAAAAAAGAATAAGACAGCTTGACAGTAGTAAATAAAAGAATACAAATGAGGTATGCTGAATGAGTCTTCTGTCCTAAAATGAGAATTAACATGAAATATCATATTTTTCCACTACTCAGTGAGTAGAACTAAAAAAAATCTTGGCTATTCAACACATATGACAACATTTTGCTAACAGAAAAACAATAATAATCAATATTAAATTTAAATGTGGGCTACTATTGCATCCAAACAGCCAAAGTGTTAGGCTTCCATTTAAATACAATCAAATCATATGACAGAATGAACAACAAATCACCTAATGGAGCAGTGTTCTCAACATTAAGGAATGTTTTAAAGACTAAACATTATTTAATTGTGAGTTTGTACGAGAACTTACAAGTCAGACAAACATATTCATAAAACTCATATTTGCACTATGATCTCCTTAGAACATATTTAAAACAACATCCAAGACCTGAACCTTAAAATATTTGCATTTTGTACTGTGGATTGGGAGCTGCATAAAGCATTACCAAAACTGTCCTTCTCAATATCATGTAAATGCTCCATAGACATGACGTTATACTTTTTATTTTCCAAACATTAAAAAGTGCAGTTAGTACACTTAGTCACAAATAAAATAGTCTCAGTATCATAGGATCATAGGAAGTTACTAGGCTGTTGGCCCTGAGGCCCTTATAAGCCTAGCCAAGAGATTAGCACATGTTTAGACAAGTCAGCAACCAAAACACCTGTCCAGCAGGGACACAGGTAGGGTTACCACCTGTCCCACTTTGCAAGGGATAGTCCCTCTTTGGGCAATTGTGTCCTGCAAAAAAATTGTAAAAATGGCAAATGTCCTGAGATTTTAGGACAAAATTATTTCCTATAGTTTATGTAATAGTTGCATAAAACAGTTATTCTGTTTCTTATAACATTTTGGTGGTTCAGATACAGAATAAGCAACTAAAACATTACATGAATAAGCTTTTATCTAGGCAAAAAAGTGAAGTTCTGTCCTTCATACTGGTTGGGGGTATGTTTTGGCCTGCAAAATCTGATGTTTGCACCAAAAATGTCCCACTTTGGGCATTTGAAAAGGTGGCAACCCTAGACACAGGTGAAATCCCAGGGGTGTATTTTCTGTATCCCATCCATTTATCCAGGTTGCATTTGAAAAGGGATAATAAGGTACTCTGCTTGACATGGAGAGGGAGTCTATTCCATGGATGAGAGAGTCTCTGAGACACAAATCTGTCCCACCAACAAGTCCTATTGATGTCACAGACAGGGCTGAGGTCGTGCATGTGGGTTACTTTAGTGGAGCTTGACTTGCAGATATGCTGTGATCCCATCAAGGCGGGGTCTGAGATTGCTTTGTATACGAGACAGAGGTCATCTCTGAGGAGTCTATATGAAACTGAGTAGAGGGACAAGGCTTTTAACCTAGCTGTGCAGGGTAGATGTTTGAGATCTTGGATTCTTCTGATGAGGAACCTCTGTGGTCTTTCCAGCTGCTGCATGTGCTTTGCAAGGTACATGCCGAAGGGGGTATTGTGCTCAATAATTAGCCTTATAAGAGAAGAATACAGGGATGTGATGACCTCCTTGTCCCTGAATGACATACCCTTACTTATGAGGTGAGCCATATAGAAAGCTTTCCTTACAATGCAAGCAACATGGTGGTCAAAAGTCAGGTTGCTATCACCCTGGGTGCCCAACACCCTCACAACCTATTGCGTGATTAGGATGTTGTTATTAATGTGATAATTTGTGGTGCCATCTCTCTCCCCAAAGGAGATGATGATGCATTTTTTGGCATTCAGCTTGAGGCCATGTTTCTGGCACCAGTCATTTGTATGGGTGAGACCCTCTTGGAGGACGTACACATCACTTGGGGAATTGATGACAGCACTCAGCTTGCAGTCATCTGCAGACTTGGTCAGCCATAGCCCACTGGTTTTGGCCTGCACCTCAGAGAAATATATCCCAAATAACAGAGGCCCCAAGACTGGTCCCAGGGGTATGCCGCTAGTTCCAGGTCTACTGCTTGAGGTGGCTTCCCCTATTTTGATTAGGTGGGTTTTATCAGTGAGCCAGTTTGCTACCCATCTGATAACATAGAGACTGATGCCTAATTGAGAGAGCTTATCTATTATACCCAAGTGGGGAATAGTGTAAAAGGCTTTGGCCAAGTCAAGTTGGTGGTGTGCAAAGAAGTAGACAAGATTTAACAGACATGACCTCCCCTTGACAAAGCCAAACTGTGTGAGGTTGAGTGTTTGGAGGTTGCCAATGTCCCTGTTAATGAGGTCCATGATAATCCATTCCATGGCCTTGCAGATCAGGCTAGTTAGGCTGATGGGTCTATAATTTCCTGGATCAGTGGATGTTCCACCTTTGTGTAAAGGGATGGCAGTGGCTGTCCTCCACTCTGCTGGGACAAAGCCCATACTCAGGCTTTGGTTGAATAGGGTGCCTAATGGCACTGCAAGTTCATGCCTGAGTTCATGTAGGATGCAGCCTGGGATGTTATTGGGTCCCAAGGAGGCTGTATTTTTTGCCTTTGACAGGGCAGTGAAGACCTGTTCCCTACAGATAAGGGGAGGGGGGGCAGGTACTGGTGATGTCTTGATTTACTGATGGGGGGGACAGAGGGATAAAGTTTTTGCTGAATCTGTCAGCCAGTACATTGGCTATATCTGCACCATTTGTGTATGTGGTGTCCTTGACCACCAGTTCTGAACAGATCTGGGTACTTCTTTTGAGATTGCAGACATATGTGAAGAAGGCCTTATGATTATCTCTAGTAGATGTGGCCAATTTGGAGTCAAAGTTGGCTTTAGAGGGTTTCAATAGTGCTCTTATTTGCTTGTTCAGGCTAAGGAGAGATAGCTTCCAATTGGGCACCTGCTCTTCTTGGTCCTGGACAGCATTTTCATTCTGTTATATAGTTTATTTATTACAGATGTCCATCGGACAGGTTTACTCTTCCTTGTGGAGGATGACTTTGTCCTTTCAGGTATTCCTGATTCCATGCATCTATATAAGTGCTTGTATAATACTTTGTTGTAGATTTGGACATTGCTGTCAGTTCCAACAGAGGGGAAGAGGGCTATGAAGCTGTTTATACCATCCCTCAGGAGGTTGTAATTAGCTTTGGAGAAGTTTTTTTGTTTGACCCTAGCTAGATTGGGGTCTGGGGAGATACTGACTACAAAAGTGACCATTTTATGGTCGGATCTTACCAGGGAGGATGATACTGTAGGGGTGCTGCACTGGTTACTCATGTTGGTTAATACCAAGTCCAAGATATTATCACCTCTTGTGGGGGTGTCAACCAGCTGGTACAAGGTACCAAGGCATTTGCATTGATAAAATCGAGGAATCTCTAGCCATTTGCATTCTGGCATGAGTAGTTTTTCCATTCTATGGTTGGATAGTTAAAGTTTCCCCGGATCAGAGTAAAGGGTTAAATCTTGATAGATTTAAAGAGGTCCAGGTAAGTGGACTGAGCATCTTGAGTCAAATATGGGGGCCGGTAGCTAGCTAAGATTTGAATAGGGGTCTTGTCAATGGTTAACTGCACCTTGAGTGTCTCCTGTGCATCATACTGTTTGACCAGCCTAGAAGTGTGTATTATGTCTTTAATATATATTGAAGCTCCACCTCCTTTGGCTTTGCTGCCCACAGTTTGGGGTCTGAATGTATGATAGGATGAGTAACCAGGTAAGGCTGGGGTGCTCTCTGAGCTTTACAGGTTTCTGTGATTGCATGAATGTCGGAATCTTCCAGGGATAAGAATGCTTGCAATGAGTGCAGTTTCATGTTTAGACTCCTATATTTTAGCAGCATGACCTTTAGTTTGCATTTTGATGACATTTTCATGTTGGTAGTTTTGACCTCATGGCATTGACTAAAAAAAGGCACTACATGGGAGACAAGAGCCTTTGCCAGAAATCTGAAGCCCAAGTGAGACAAATGCAGGCCATCTCTTGCTAAGCATTGTGATCTGTCAGTCATGTCTTCCCAGGCTGTTAGGTACTGGATCCCCTTGGGATGACATCAGAAACTAAGCCAATTGTTAAAGTCAATCATTTTCTGTTTTATTTTGAGGCATCATTCTGGGTGAGGGTAGAATGCTGCTTAAGACTAGAGACATACCTGCTTGGGACACATATTCAGTGAGCTTGATCATGTCCCCTTCATATCATCCTGGGAGGTACATCTGAAGTCATTCACACCAACATGGACTATGGTAGTTGCTGCTGTTGAGAGACTTGAGTGCATGTGTGATATGGCAGATTCTGGCACCTGACAAACAACTAACCATGACTTTCTCCTTATCCAGCCTGGTGAGGGGCACATCTGTGTGTCTCACAATTGAGTATCCTGTGACTAATATGTTGGGTTTATGGTTAGGCCTTAGTGCCTATGAGACAGAAGTGTGTGGACTATGTGGGGTGTGTGGTGTGGTGGGCTGTGGAGTTTGCATGTGTTTTTGCCTCGGAGGTCCCTTTTGTTTGGGTATGATTTTGTTGAAGACCTTTGCATATGTAGAATGTGTGCTGTGTAGATGGGTGGTGTTTGAGTTGTGTTGTTTGTGTTGACAGCCTTCTCAGTGCCAGATATACTGGCACGTGAGGGAGAGAGCATAGACTCTAGGTTCTTAATGTAATTACATCTCTCACAAATTTTGTTCCTAGGTGGTAGTAGTAGATGGTTGTATGTGTACTTGAGGCATTTGCTACACTATCTCTGGATGCCTAAACCAACCAGACTGGCAGGAGAAGGCATAGGAGATTGTCCATCTATATTTGTCAGAATCTGAGGGAGAAAGGCTAGACAGAGCTAATGGGGTAAAGGGTGGAAAGTCTAATAAGATTACTACTAGGTGATCACTCAAGTGCTACTAAGGGAGAATTTGTAGCTGGAATATCTCACAATGGGTTAAAAATAGTGCAGTTGTGGTGTGCAATGCACAAGCAAGCCCAAACCAGCTCAAATGCGGGGTTTAAATACCGGAAAAAAATTGAAGATTCTAGTAACATAGAAATCTAGTCAATCTTTCTAGCCCTTGCTCTCTTTACCAATGAGCTTTTACTAGCCAAGGTCCAGGCAGCCCTGTTTCTCTCACTAGCAGAGAAGATAGGCCCCTACCAACACAAGATAGCTGCCAGAAACACAGAAGGCAAACACAAGATGGCTACCAGGAACACAGAAGTAAAAAAAAACAGCTCTCGATGCAGCAAACCTGTATCCAGACTATGCTAATCAATTTAAGGGTTAAGAACACAGTATAACTCACAGAAAAGCACAGATTAACCACTTACAGACAAAAACAGAACTTACAGTATGAAAAAATACAGTTAAACAGTAATGAAATGCACTAAGATGCAGTTAAACAGTAATGAATTTCAGTAAATAGCAATGAAATGCAGTTAAACAGTAAATACATGCAGTTAATCTGTAAATTGTTTTAAAACAGTGCAAATGTGATAAATTAGCTATAAAGCACAAGTAAAAATAATAGGCAACTGCAAATGCAATAAAATAAGTGAAAATAAATGAAAAAGCACTTAGGTTTGTTTTGGAGCCTCAGGAAATTTGTAAAATGTCCCAGAGATAATGCACCTCAGCAGACCATGCTTTAAACAAGCCCAAACCAATTCAAATATGGATTTTAAATACTACAAAAAAATAGAAGATTTTTAGTAACACAGAAATCTAGCCAGTCTTGCTAGCCCCTGCTTTCATTACCAATCAGCTTGTGCCCGACAAAGTCCAGGCAGCCCTGCTAATCTCACTAGCAGAGAAGATAGGCCCCTACCAACACAAGATGGCTGCCAGAAAAACAGAAGGCAAAAACAAACAGCTCTGGATGCAGCAAACATGTATCCAGACTATGCTGCACAATTTAAGGGTTAAGAGCACAGTACAACTCACAGAAAAGTATAGATTAACCACTTACCGACAAAAACAGAACTCACAGTATGAAAAAATACAGTTAAACAATTCAAAGTAATCACTGACATGGATCTTACATACGAATTTATGATGACAGTCTGTTTTAATTATTTGTATGTCGATATTGTTCCTGTACAATTGTTTTCCCTTTTATCAATCTCTCTAGCTACATATATATATATATATATATATATATATATATATATATATATATGTGTATTTATATCTATGGGGAATTCAATAAAGCACACACTGACTTATTTTTCATGTAGGAATAGTGGCATGGTACTACATGGAAGTAAGCAGATGTGCGATCTAGTAAACAGATCTGAGGGGTGTGCAAGAGTTTGAGAACACAAAAGTGTCTGTTGCATGAATATCACCTCATAAGCAGGTGAAATGCATAATGCATGCAAATGAGGGTGGTAGAGCCATCCAGCAAGCAGATAGGAAGTTGTGCAGACCTTGTGTTGGTGTCAGCAATGTACATGGAAAAATTACATGTACAGGATGTAAAAATGATACCAAAGGCTGTAAAAGTGTACTTAGAGTATCAGAAATAGTGTAATGGACACAGATATCTGAAAAATTATACACCATGTGTCCAAAACCATAGAGAAAATAATTTAAAATAATTTTATTTTTTTAATTCCATAGGTATGTTTGCTCGGCATGCAGCAGTGCGCAAACAAGCCTTTATGGAAAAAAATATATGAAGAGTGTAAAAACCAGAATTTGTGAGTTTGTAACAGTAATGCATTATTAGGACCCTGTGTGGAGTATGTACAATGTTACACAGCTGTGGTTGCTAACGAGGCAGGGCCTAGAACATTGTAGTTTTCAGGTTCTGTGCACTGATCTGTATGCAAATGAGCTGGAGTTACTGAATACACAAGTGTGTATCTGTGCCTGCAGATACCATCTGTGTAGGCACAGAACTTTGCTGTCGTCCACACAAGAGGTAGCTGACATCAAATGGGGGTGAGTCCGAGTGCTTGTAAGCTGATTGGAGCTCGGTGGTGTCTGTTTGCATGGCATGCCACTGAGCTGAGCAGAGGTGTGTACACTGACTGCTAAACTTTGTTTACCTTAGAGGTGTATGTTTCCATGTGTTTCATCATGTTTGCATGTGTTTACAAATCGCTACACCATGCTGAGTATGACCTTCCATGGGGGAGTGTCTATGGATTGCTAAGCTCTGTTTATGTTTGTGGCGCAGGTTTGTGTGGTGCACTGCAGTGCTCAGGAAGGAAGACTGTCAAAAAGAAATGGCTGAGAAAGCCAATGATATATTAATTACTGATGAGCCCTGTTTCACTTAACCTATGGCCATTAAAACCCCTTAATGATGTACTTGGCAGGTGGAATGCATCATAGCTAGTGAATCACACAGGCTACATCTACAACAGAGCACTATAAAGTATGCATACACCCTACAATCTGATTTACCCCCATACGCTGCACCACTGGAGTACAGACTTGGGAATTTTAACTGAAAGAATGCTAGGGCTGCTGCAGATCTGCTACATATGTATGTGCTAGATGCTGAGGTCAATGCAGCTGCTGCTGACCATAGGCCTAGACTGAGAAGGAGAAGAGTGTTGAGGCCCAAGGTAAGCTACCAGGTGCTACATGAGCTGGAGATTGTAGAGTGCTACAGGATGCACAGGGACATACTACAAGAACTCACTGATCTCCACCGACCTTAGCTCACACCCAGAGCCAACAGAGGGGAACGCATCCCAGTGGAAACAAAAGGTATTTGTAGCCCTTAGGATACTAGCTACAGGTACTTTCCAAAGACCAACTGGGGACATGATGGGGGGTCTCATAGGCATCAGCTTCCAGGGTACTCCATCAGTTCTTGGATGCCATGCTTCCACATGCCAATCAGCACATTTATTTTCCCCACACCACTGAGGAGAGAGCCAGCAGTATGATAGTCTTCAGCAGTGCAGCATACTCTACTGAGGTACTGGGTGCCATAGATTGCATTCATGTACACATCAAGGCACCACCTGATGAGGAGGGTAAAATCTTCATCAACCACAAGGGGTACCACCCCATCAACTGGCAGGTCATATGCAATGCCCAGGACATTATCCTGAATGTGTGTACTGGCAGCTCTGGCAGTTAATCCAACTCCCATATCTGGCATGCTTTACAGCTGTACCAGATGTTTGCTATGGGGGACATCCCACATGGCCCTTTACTGGGGGATGCTGGCTACGCACTGTGGATGATGACAGCCATCAGAAATGCACACATACCCACAGAAAAATGCCATAATGAGGCAGACACACACAAACTAGGAAAAAACACAGCATGTGTTTGGGCTGTTGAAGACATGGTTCCAGTGTCACAATACATCTGGTGGAGCCCTGCAGTACTCTCCAGCCACATGTGGGCAGATGGTCACAGTATGTGTCATGCTACACAATATGATCCTGTGGTAACAGCTGCAGCAGGATCAGCAAAGGGAAGGAATATACAGCCACCCCCACCAGTGCATAGGTTATCACAGCCACACTCACAGGGGGACTCGAAGGAGGAATCCCCTGAGGCATGCCCAATATGACCTGGTCTTAGCCAAGAGACAAGGCATAGTGCATACATTTACAATCTAGGGCCCTAGAGACTGACACTTTACTCTGACACAAATAAATATTAGTAAAAATGATGCCAGCCAGCCCACACAACCTGTACCTCACCAAGTGTTGGCTGTGGATTACATGCATCAGACAGAATTAGCCACAAACTACAGGTCTGTCAACTGCTGCATTAGCAAGATAATTCACTGTCCTATACATCACTTGTGAGAAGTTCTACAATATGGTAGCATATGTAAGGACCTGCAGCATGTATGCAAGAGAATATAGTGGGCTATATATAGTGTGGTACTGGCTACTTGCAGAGATCTATGGTAGGCTACTGGGCTACTTGTACAGATTTAACAGCCACTTTGGACAATAGGTATTCTGTACACTAGTATGTGGCCCATAATATCCTGTAGATCACATGGCTGGAAACTCCATAGCATTATTCAAGGGAGATGCCAAACAGTGGGGTCACAGAAAAGACATGGGCTGGTTGTCCCCCACCCCAGCATATCAGTGTTCCCATACAACTGCTGTAACAGTAAGTCTGCAATGATATTCCAGCAGGCCAGACAATTCCTGTATGTTGTTGATAGTGTGAGAAATTAAACCTCTCTGTCTGGTAGCTGGTGTGGCTCACTGTGCCAGGGACAGTAGCATGAATAATGGTGTAGATGGTTCGAATCTGGCAGCAACCAACATCTTTTGCATGTGAGATACTCATATGGTGGTATTCCCACAGACTGTCATATCTCCTCAATCTGTTACTGCAACAAAGCTGGACAAAGCCAGAGTGAATAGGGGACAAAGGGCCATACCTACAGACAGACATTATGCATGCTCTGAGTTAACCTTGCAGGTGGCTACTATAACAGCAGGCTGCAACAGGTCAGACTAGCTTCAGGATGTAAAGGCCATCACTGAAATCTGTGGGTTCCTATTACCAGATCACAGACGCAGTTTGTTGAATGCGTCTTGATCAAATTGACAAGAGTGAAAAGGCAAAATAACGAAGCAGCTTATCAGTGAATTCTTTCCCTGGGAAAGAATTTGCTTGGCCAATTTCGTTACTTTGCCATTTTCGGCACTGTAGTGTGATCTCAGAGTGGGTATATTTAGGGGGTTGTGGGTGGCACAGCTCCCCACATTATGTAATGTTTTAAAGTATTTTTTTATTTATTTATTTCAGAACAGCAGTTTTTTTCCCTTGGAAAAAAATTGCTGTTCTGAGGTTTCGACATTGTAAGCTTTTGCTTACATGGGGTCTATTATTTATCATTCGTTTTTCTAAGCATGCGATAATATAATATAAACTCAAATCTGTCAGTAGTTACAACAATTCAGTGACTGCTGTTTATAGTATATTACCAGAAAACCATAAATGTATGAGGAACAGAGCAGACATATGGGGTGAAATGCTGGACATTCTGCAAAGGCATGTATATAGAGAGAGGTATGCAGACTGTCACCCTGTGTGTGGTGTTACATTATGTACCCCAGTCACATCATACCTCTCAACCTCTTAGAGCAAGAAATCTGGCCAAAGCCATGAATAAAAGTGGGACCAAGGTCCACAAATAGGGACAGAGTTTAAATACCTGCTCTTACAAATGTAGATTGTTGATAGAATAACAGGTCTTGCATTAACATGAATCTCCTGATGTGTATGGAGTCTGAAACTCAAATGTCTGTCATTATTTATTTACTTTAATCTTCACTGATTTGCCACTAATTTGCTAGAAATCCACACTATGTTAAACGGACCAAACATATGAGGCAAAATTCTGGACAGTCTGTGAAGTTCTCTACAGTTGTGAGGTATGAGTCACATATTAAGGTCAGCAAACAGCCAGGGAATGCCTTGGACAATATCAGGGAAGTGCAGTACTGTGGTAACAGATGCAGCAACTAATGGGCTGCAGCACACAGAATCCTGGACTGGAGTACAGGTAGCTCTGGCCTGGAGTCACCTTGTAAGTATTGACAGTCACACTGGGCATGTTCCTACACTTAGCTAACTTGAGCCCAAGTCTGTTGCCTCTACCACCCAAAGACCTGCTATATGGAAATATATCTGTACATACATACGGCTATGTATACATATCTGCCTCTCCCTATCTCCCTCATGCTTGATTAGTCTATCAGTATGCGGCACATATATAAATATTTAGATAACAAGATGTATATATATCTATATAAAGTACAATGATATATAAACTCTTCACATATATCTACATAACACATTTATATAACACACACACACACACACACACACACACACACACACACACACAAAACAACATTTAAGGAGACATCCCTGTTATACACATTTATATAGATATGGGTGGGGATGTACAAATGTCTCCACATACCCTGGAATGCTGGGGTTATTGGCACTTACACGTCACAACAGTTATCCGATGAAACCACACCAAGGCTGCAACAGTACATAATCTGCTCACTCACAGACAGCTGTGCCTGTGGGATGTCACCCTGTAGACAGACACAGGTACGCAGGTGGTGTAATGTACAATGGGTGCAATGCATGCCTTGGGCAGTCCATATTGTTCCTGGCCACATATCCATCTGTCAAACTGCAGACAGCCACATATGGTCAGACTGGTAAGTGTACATACATAGCAGGGATATTACCAGGTATCAGAAGAAAAACCGACACACCAAACTGACGAAATCCTGGATATCAGATAGGATCAGTCAACAGTAACACCCATCAGCAGCAAACAGTTCCAAGACAAGTTCAAGTTCTTTTTTGAACGCAGGTTTATTGGCAAAATAAAAAGCGTTTTCGCTGCAAACCAAAACAGAGCAGCTTCTTCAGAAAAATATTAAAAAGCGCCAACAGTGTTATTTAAATACTCTTAAGGAGGTGTGTCAGTAGACATCACTTCCTGAAACGGCGCTAAAAGAAAATATAGTCAAACAGTCCGCATAACTCTTAAAACCAATTGTAATTATTATACCAAATGTATGTATATATATATAAAAATATACCACAATCATGGTCTAAATATAAAATATACATTATAAAATCAAGTTATAAAAATGGTATTAGATACTCTCTTATCAAATCCAAAATTACATACGCCTACCAAGGAATTGAACAAAATACCAAAATATTATTTTTGAATTAAACATAAGGTAACAATATATAAAGATTATCTAATATAACTTCTCATTTTTAAGACCACTGAAATGTTGCAATTGTCGTTTAAACCAGGAGTGTGGAAAGCATTAAGCTTAATTTGCCATTCAAGTTCACAAAGTTCTAACAAAAGGGAAAGTAGCCCTCCTCTAATACTGATGGGAAGATGATCTATACCCATAAAAGAAAACTTGTGGTTTGGGAAATTAAACACATGTTTTGCTAGTGCATTGTCCTGTTTGTTAGTCCTAATGGCATAGACGTGTTCATATATACGTTGACGGAACTTCCGATCCATCTTGCCAATATAAAATGCAGGACAGTCATCACAAAGTGCTACATATACTACTGATTTAGTGTCACAATTAATTGTGTGGTGTATCCCATATTTAAATTCATTGATATGAAACGAAAGTCCTACTTTAACAAATTTACACCAATTACAGGCCCCACATATTGTTGACCCTTTACATCTATAAAATTGGTTAGTATTTGGTTTAGATTGCATTAGTTCTTTCAAATTCTTTCCTTTCCTGAAAACTACTCTAGGGAAGGGTCCCAACCTTTCTAAAAGGAGTGTGTCATTCCTAATAAATTGCCAATTTTTCGATATGATATTACATATTTTACTAGAATCATTACTAAAAGTCGTAATGAAACTAGTAGGGAATTTTCCTTTATTTTGTCTCAGCTGTCCTATTTGTGACAAATCAGGTACCGAAATTCTTTGTCCACCTTGTAGATCAGAGTTGTCGGCAGTCAATCTGTTGTTAATCACTAGCTCATTAAATTCTTTCAATAATGGTTTATAAAAGCCCGTAGATCATTTATACTCAATTTCTACAATGATCTCATCTATCAGAGTATCTGGATATCCTCTGTTACTGAATTGGCTTCTAAGGAAGGTACATTCCTGGTTGAAAGAGGAAACTGTATTACACATCCGGACAGCTCTGACCAATTGGCCTTTAACTATTGCTCTCTTCTGTTTGAAGGGATGCAAACTAGTAAAGTGGAGTAGAGAATTGCAGTAGGTGGATTTTCTGAATACTTTAGATAAATACATCCCAGCTCTTCTGTCCTTACTTAGTTTGACATCTAAATAGTCTATCTCTTCAGTGGAAAAATGATGTGTGAATTTGAGAAAGCTTGTCGTCTGGTTCATATAGTCAAGCATTTCTGCTTCAATTAAACTCCCTTGGAACAAAATAAAAATGTCATCAAGGTATCGTGTGTACAAGCAAAGTTGTTCCTTAAATGTTGGGTTTGTGAAAATATATTTATTTTCCCAAAAAGCCATGAAAATGTTGGCTACGCTTGCACCACGGAGAGCCATGGCTACTCCCTGTTTTTGAAGATAAAATTTATCACCAAAAATGAAAAAATTAGATCCTAAAACTATGCCTAATAGTTCAGTGACAATGTCAATTTCATTGTCAATAGCTCCTAACTCACGTAATTTTAACTCAATCCACTCAATCGCTTCCTGGTGTGGGATGGAAGTATATAAATTCACCACGTCGATGGTTAAAAAATTATTAGCTGTATTATATGGGACTTCATTAATATTACTTAAAAAAGTCCAAGAGTCTTTGCAGATGGTCGAAATATTCTTAATATATTTTATTAGGATATAATCAATTAATTTTGCACTAGCATACGTCATTGAAAATCTCCCATCTACCAGTGCTCTCATAGGTGGATTCCCAAGATCTTTATGGATCTTGGGATGCCAATATCGGGACTTTTGGAAAAGAAGTGTCAAGAAAATTATATAAGTCATGATCTATTTTCCCTGCAAGGAACATATCTCTAAGATATCCTCTAAGTCTCTTATGCCCCACGTTCATTTCATTAATGGAAGAAGGACTATAAGCAGGTGATTCAACACCGTCAACATTTGTCATTATACATGTTGTTGTTCAAAATAACAAGCCCTCCTCCTTTATCAGGTTTTACAACTCTTACAGGTAAAGTTTAAGATCGTGTAAAGCTCTTCTCTGCTCTTTAGTTATATTCTGATGAGAGAAGTGGTTCTTAGGAACAGATTATTTTTAATATGTCTGAAATCTACCTCACAAATATTTTCAAACATACTTAGCGTGTAATGATGGGTTAAAGATGCTAGGTATTCTCAAAATAGATTGAGATGCTGGAATAACGTTGTTAAAAGCAGGTCCAAATTAAGTTTCCTCATAACATTTCAGATCGATGATCGTTTAGTTGTCAAAGTGTGAACTGGGAATGAATGTGTTACCTGACAATAGTTCAACTAGTTCAGGTGACAAAGACACATTTGAGAAATTATAAATTTTAAAGTCACCTTTTAAGTTAGTTTGAATCAAAGGGAGACTTTGTAAATCATGATTCTCATGGACATCATTGAAACTAACAACATCAGGTAACTCTGAAGATTCAGTTGTTGCTGCCTGCGCCTCGATACGTTGGGGTAATTGCCCTAAAAAATTGTTATTGTTGTTATTATTATTACGGGGATTAGTGTTCATTTGAAAGTCACCATTGTTAACATTCCCTTTGGACCTGTTAACGCGTCTCGACCCATTATTATTGGAGGTAGTTTCATCTTCATGTTTATCAGTGGGAGGGACTTGTTCAACAACATCAAATGTGTCCAAACTATCTAAACAAGATGGAATAGGTGTTTGTAGTCTAGGATAAGCCTGTTGTTGTTTATAAGCTGTTCTATCCCTACATAACTTTTTTATTTTGTTTTGTTTAAGTTTGACCATCAAACCATCAATGCTAATAAATATACAGTTATAGTCAAACTTGTACCGTAAAAAATCAGCATCTAATTTTATGATCTCATCCAAGCGTTTGATTTCTTCTGTGAGGGCTAATACAAGACGCTGCTTTCTTTACAGACTTGTTAGCTTTATTTGAGCGACAAGGTGCACAACTTCTTGAATTACTAATCAAACATTATTCAATAAATATTTCTAATGTCACAGAAGAAATCAAATGCTTGGATGAGATCATAAAATTAGATGCTGATTTTTTACGGTACAAGTTTGACTATAACCGTATATTTATTAGCATTGATGATTTGATGGTCAAACTTAAACAAAACAAAATAAAAAAGTTATGTAGGGATAAAACAGCTTATAAACAACAACAGGCTTATCCTAGACTACAAACACCTATTCCATCTTGTTTAGATAGTTTGGACACATTTGATGTTGTTGAACAAGTCCCTCCCACTGATGAACATGAAGATGAAACTACCTCCAATAATAATGGGTCGAGACGCGTTAACAGGTCCAAAGGGAATAGTTCTAATAAAAGTAGAAATGTTAACAATGGTGACTTTCAAATGAACACTAATCCCCGTAATAATAATAACAATAACAATTTTTTAGGGCAATTACCCCAACGTACGTATCAGACGAGGAGCAGAGCTCGCAACAACTGAATCTTTCAGAGTTACCTGATGTTGTTAGTTTCAATGATGTCCATGAGAATCATGATTTACAAAGTCTCCCTTTGATTCAAACTAACTTAAAAGGTGACTTTAAAATTTATAATTTCTCAAATGTGTCTTTGTCACCTGAACTAGTTGAACTATTGTCCCGAGGTAACACATTCATTCCCAGTTCACACTTTGACTTAACTAAAACGATCATCGATCTGAAATGTTATGCGAGGAAACTTAATTTGGACCTGCTTTTTAACAACGTTATTCCAGCATCTCAATCTATTTTGAGAATACCTAGCATCTTTAACCCATCATTACACGCTGGGTTAAGTATGTTTGAAAATATTTGTGAGGTAGATTTCAGACATATTAAAAATAATTCTGTTCCTAAGAACCACTTCTCTCATCAGAATATAACTAAAGAGCAGAGAAGAGCTTTACACGATCTTAAACTTTTACCTGTAAGAGTTGTAAAACCTGATAAAGGAGGAGGGCTTGTTATTTTGAACAACAACATGTATAATGACAAAATGTTGACGGTGTTGGAATCACCTGCTTATAGTCCTTCTTCCATTAATGAAATGAACGTGGGGCATAAGAGACTTAGAGGATATCTTAGAGATATGTTCCTTGCAGGGAAAATAGATCATGACTTATATAATTTTCTTGACACTTCTTTTCCAAAAGTCCCGGTGATGTTTGGCATCCCCAAGATCCATAAAGATCTTGGGAATCCACCTATGAGAGCACTGGTAGATGGGAGATTTTCAATGACGTATGCTAGTGCAAAATTAATTGATTATATCCTAATAAAATATATTAAGAATATTTCGACCATCTGCAAAGGCTCTTGGACTTTTTTAAGTAATATTAATGAAGTCCCATATAATACAGCTAATAATTTTTTAACCATCGACGTGGTGGATTTATATACTTCCATCCCACACCAGGAAGCGATTGAGTGGATTGAGTTAAAATTACGTGAGTTAGGAGCTATTGACAATGAAATTGACATTGTCACTGAACTATTAGGCATAGTTTTAGGATCTAATTTTTTCATTTTTGGTGATAAATTTCATCTTCAAAAACAGGGAGTAGCCATGGGCTCTCCGTGTGGTGCAAGCGTAGCCAACATTTTCATGGCTTTTTGGGAAAATAAATATATTTTCACAAACCCAACATTTAAGGAACAACTTCGCTTGTACACACGATACCTTGATGACATTTTTATTTTGTTCCAAGGGAGTTTAATTGAAGCAGAAATGCTAGTTGACTATATGAACCAGACGACAAGCTTTCTCAAATTCACACATCATTTTTCCACTGAAGAGATAGACTATTTAGATGTCAAACTAAGTAAGGACAGAAGAGCTGGGATGTATTTATCTAAAGTATTCAGAAAATCCACCTACTGCAATTCTCTACTCCACTTTACTAGTTTGCATCCCTTCAAACAGAAGAGAGCAATAGTTAAAGGCCAATTGGTCAGAGCTGTCCGGATGTGTAATATAGTTTCCTCTTTCAACCAGGAATGTACCTTTCTTAGAAGCCAATTCAGTAACAGAGGATATCCAGATACTCTGATAGATGAGATCATTGTAGAAATTGAGTATAAACAATCTATGGGCTTTTATAAACCATTATTGAAAGAATTTAATGAGCTAGTGATTAACAACAGATTGACTGCCGACAACTCTGATCTAGAAGGTGGACAAGGAATTTCGGTACCTGATTTGTCACAAATAGGACAGCTGAGACAAAATAAAGGAAAATTCCCTACTAGTTTCATTACGACTTTTAGTAATGATTCTAGTAAAATATGTAATATCATATCGAAAAATTGGCAATTTATTAGGAATGACACACTCCTTTTTGAAAGGTTGGGACCCTTCCCTAGAGTAGTTTTAAGGAAAGGAAAGAATTTGAAAGAACTACTGCAATCTAAACCAAATACTAACCAATTTTATAGATGTAAAGGGTCAACAATATGTGGGGCCTGTAATTGGTGTAAATTTGTTAAAGTAGGACTTTCGTTTCATATCAATGAAGTTAAATATGGGATACACCACACAATTAATTGTGACACTAAATCAGTAGTATATGTAGCACTTTGTGATGACTGTCCTGCATTTTATATTGGCAAGACGGATCGGAAGTTCCGTCAACGTATATATGAACACGTCTATGCCATTAGGACTAACAAACAGGACAATGCACTAGCAAAACATGTGTTTAATTTCCCAAACCACAAGTTTTCTTTTATGGGTATAGATCATCTTCCCATCAGTATTAGAGGAGGGCCACTTTCCCTTTTGTTAGAACTTTGTGAACTTGAATGGCAAATTAAGCTTAATGCTTTCCACACTCCTGGTTTAAACGACAATTGCAACATTTCAGTGGTCTTAAAAATGAGAAGTTATATTAGATAATCTTTATATATTGTTACCTTATATTTATTCAAAAATAATATTTTGGTATTTTGTTCAATTCCTTGGTAGGCGTTTGTAATTTTGGATTTGATAAGAGAGTATCTAATACCATTTTTATAACTTGATTTTATAATGTATATTTTATATTTAGACCATGATTGTGGTATATTTTTATACATATACATACATTTGGTATAATAATTACAATTGGTTTTAAGAGTTATGCGGACTGTTTGACTATATTTTCTTTTAGCGCCGTTTCAGGAAGTGATGTCTGCTGACACACCTTCTTAAGAGTATTTAAATAACACTGTTGGCACTTTTTAATGTTTTTCTGAAGAAGCTGCTCTGTTTTGGTTTGCAGCAAAAACGCTTTTTATTTTGCCAATAAACCTGCGTTCAAAAAAGAACTTGAACTTGTCTTGGAACTGTTTGCTGCTGACGGGTGTTACTGTTGACTTCTCCTATCTGATATTACCAGGTATCCCACCCCTAGGACACTAGATACAATAACAGTACCAAGCAGTATCACTCTGCAGACCATACATGCTGTCTAACACAACGCCACTTTGTGTACTCCACAAGTACTCTGTCTGCATAAACATGTACAACAGGCATAACCAGTGGCATATGCAATAAGCACTGTGAGCTGTAGTGTATAGTACTAGATAGGCAGGACTTCTAATCTCACATCAGCCAAGTGTGTGTGTGTGTGTGTGTGTGTGTGTGTGTGTGTGTGTGTGTGTGTGTGTGTGTGTATGTGTGCGTGTGTGTGTGTGTGTGTGTGTGTGTGTGTGTGTGTGTGTGTGTGTGTGTGTGTGTGTGTGTGCATGTGTGCGTGTGTGTGTGTGTGTGTGTGTGTGTGTGTGTGTGTGTGTGTGTGTGTGTGTGTGTGTACGTGTATCAATATATCCTCTCACGGCACTATGTACATTCCCATATGGTTTATCTCCATGCAATGGTATGCACTTTATGGCTCTGTGACTAGCTGCTGGCCTTTAAATCTACTTCTCTAAAAGGCCTGCTGATGTCATCCACCTTAAGAGCACTGGCTGACAATCTGATAGATAAACTCTGTGGTGCATGCAACAAAACTCAATGGCTCATGCAATAAATAATGCAAGTTATAGTGTATATTAATAGATAGGTAGGAGTTCTAATCTCACATCATCTAAGTCTGGGTGTGTATATCAGTATATCCATTCAAAGCACTATAGACATGCCCACATGGGCTATCTCTGTGCAATGGTTAGCATTTTATGGCCCTGTGACTGGCTGCTGGTCTCTAAATTTCCCCCTCTGCTAGGCCTGCTGATGTCATCCACCTTAAGAGCACTGGCTGTCAATCTCATACCAGCTAAACTCTGTGGCACATGCTATAGGTACTGCAAGCTATAGTGTGCTACAGTAGATAGGCAGGAGTTTTAATCTCACATCGTCCAATTTGTGTGTGCTTATCTCTGTGCTATTGTTATACATTTTCTGGTGATGTGACTAGACACTGACCCTAAATTGCCCTCATCTACATAACCATGTCTGCCACCATCTAGATTTTTATGTGCAGAATGCCAAGGTGATACATATCAAGGGTAGTAGACCTTGTCACAGGGTATTAAAGCATGATAACGCTGACTGTCCTCATTGTCCCTAACACACTGTTCGACACATATGCACCTAGGGAGCCATGCAAGTATACTGGCATACCTTGCTGATGTCATATTTATGTTGCGCTGCATTGCCATCTTGTACCACTGTATTGCTGCCATGTGTCCATAATTTAACTGCTCAGACTCCTGGGACAAAAACCTACACAGGTCCATGACACACCTGTCATTCTGTAACACTACCACTAGTGTACTATCAGGCAACAAAGATACACAAAGTTTGATGTGTATTCATGACACATGCCAGCATACATTACCTGTTATGGCCTACAACAGCTGCCATGGCATAACACTACTGCACTACACAAACACATGTAAAGTAATATAAACATCCTGTGCATCAGACACATATTTGCATGTGCCTGCATCGATGGCATGAATAGCAGGAATATGGCACAATATCGTCACATGCACAGGGTGTGGGTGGGAGTGCCAGAGGCCTAGGCTGTGTCAAACAGTTGACAGCATGTGTGTGAGACAGGAAGGGGTGCTGGTTAGATGGTCCATGGGGAGGTGCCATGTGTGTGTCTGTTGATGACCTGCATGTGACAGTGGTGTTGGAGTCTGTGCATGTTCACAGTCAAGCCCAGTGCTAGCCCTACATGTGTATGGTGGAGAGCTGTGGACTGTACATGGTAGAGTGGAAAGTTCACCACCTCTGTCCATGAACACAGGAACTAGTTTCACCAGTAGTAGCACTGGCACCACCATGCCCAAGGTCAGACGAGGTGCTAGTACCTGATGGTGACTGCTGTCTGCTGGGTCCATGTCTCCTATGGGACCATCCAGGATCATGTGCCCATAGCCTGCTACATTATGGTGTGGACATCACACTTCCCTCTGTAGCACTGGAGGTACTTCCACCATGGGAGTGTGAGTGTGCATGGCCATGTGGACTCTCAGCAAATGATGTTGCTGGCCTATGTCCATGTGTCCGATGCCCAACTCCACCCAGTTGTTTCAGCACACAGCACAGACAATGTGCGGTCAAAGACAGACACTGTCTCAGCCAACCATCTGTCCACCACATCAGTGAACCAATCTAGGGTATCGCCAATGCACATGAGGCAATCATGGATGTCAGACTGTGCTACATCCATAACCCAAAGCATCCATCTGGTGTGTTTAGAATGTGCCTGTGACTCCATGATGGCTCGAAACATGAGGCAAGTAACCTGTGATGTGACACCTATGGCAGGTGGTGAATGGGCAGCAGTCCTCCTTCAAGCACCCCTGTCAATCTGACTGTGTGGGACTTCTCCAGCTTTCTGGCAATGCCCAGTGTCTACACTCACTGATGCCATAGTATTCACACTGTCCTGTGCAATGTCATCACCCTCTAATTGTCCAATATCTGTGGCCTCTAGGGACTGGGTATGTGTGGGTAAACTGACTGTGTGTGGGGACAATGAAGGCAGAAGAGGAATGTCAGCCTCTGGGATAGATTCATCCCCAGACAACCCCACCTGTGCCTCACTATGGCCACCACCATCATCATCAGAGTCTGATGAGACATTGACATCAGGTTGTGAGGGGGACAGATGGCAACCCCTCCCTTGTTCACCTGTGAGAAGCAAGACAAAAGCAGTACATTACTTCCTGGAATTTATGTATGGCAATCCACACAGATGCTTACAGGTGAGGATCCACAACTGCATTACATGTGCCACATCTTCTCATCTCTGCTCCCATGCATAACAGACAAACTCACAACAATATACACAGACAAAGCATGCCCTTTATAACATGCACTTCAGCTACATCCAGTTAATGATAATGCACACCTGTGAGGTATGCAATATGACAGTGTATATGACAGAACTACACATAACACCCAGTCACCTATCTTGAGAATGATATGCCAGTTGTAGTATCACTGCCTCAGGTATGTACCATCTCCCTATTGTGTTTGATCAGGCATCTCGGAGTAACTGACTCATGTACAGGCTGTGTAGTCACTCATACATATAAGTGCAAAGATTTTAATGTTTGTACAAATACACACCTGTGATCACCCAGTTTATGCACTGTAGTTAACTGTTCCAGACTGGAACATACAAATAGCCTACTCTGGCTAAGAACAACAGTTGTACATAAGGCTAAATGGCAGCCCTTAACATTCTTAGGTTATATATGATCTGTAAAGCAACAATATTACACTTACCAGATACAGAACCATGGGCTTTGGCCACACCTGATGGACCTATGAAAAGGTGATGGAGAGGTATTGTCAGCATCACCAAATGTTGCAGCATTACAAGGCAATATGTGCATAAACCCACATGTACAGTAGCTGCTGTCATAATGGCTATATTGTTGACATTCTGAACATGTGTACACAACTGTGCATAAAACCCACCACCCCAATGCCGATAGACCTGACACCCATGTACTGGTATGTACAGTCTGCCACAAAGACTGATACAGTATTACACTGATGAAAAGAGTAAGCTTACCTAGATGCTCCTCTTCTGTGGAAGCTGTGGCACCCACCTCCAGGATGTATCGCATGATGGATGTCTGGGAGCTGTTGGTTGATCTTAGGTTCACCAGGAATTACTCTGTGGCTAATAGTGGTTGTTCTGTTGCAGGCCCTTCACCGGTGGCAGCACAGTCCCTGGCAACAGCAGCTGCCCTTTGACATGCAGCATTCACCTTATCTGTGACCTGGTGTTGGGCCTGCTCATAGGTCCTGTCCTGTTAGACAATCTGATTAATAGCCCACAAAAATTCAGCCCTCAATGCTGCCCCCTGTTCACAGTTGTGCTGAGCCCTGCTAAACAAGATGTGATCATGGTGCCTGAGGCCATCCAGTATTAGGTCATTCTCTGCAGTTGTGAATGGTGAATGTCTCCTGTGATACATGCTTCCTGAAAGATAACAAGAGGGCAACACATTACAGGACCAGCTACATCGATGTCCACTATGTAAATATCCTGCATGCCTGTAATATCCTGCACTATCCACTGCTCCCTCACACGTCATACACCACAGTCTGGAATATACTATATGTGTGGATATCTCCAATATAATAGTAATACTGGGTTATGCTCCTTTATGCAGAGACAGATTCTGGTGTATGTCCCTACACCCATCATTGCAAACTACAGTGGTGTGTCCCTATGGGCAAATTCCTACTAATAAGTCATATGGCCACTGTCAGACAAATTGCAGTGTGCTGTTACAACTATATGGGGACAGTCCAGCTACACCAGTGTGCCACAATGACAGAAAGCAATGCAAACCTGCTGTAGTATATGTTCCCTGTAAGCATCATACCTCTCAACTATACAGATGTTTGCAGAATGTCAAGATGTTTGCCTCATACATGTGGCCCTATTCACACAAACCTGTGGATGTCTGACAAATGGCTGGCCAATCATTGATGGTTGATGTCTGACATTCACACGTCATACCCCTCAGAAAACAGTTATGCTACAGTAATAAGTGTTAGTCTACTCACATTCTTACATTGTACAGGCAATATATTTCTTGCTGTAGGAGGTTGACAGGTATGTTAGGCATAGCTCTCAACCAAACTGGGACACATGGCAATGACACAGGAATGTAGCCATAGTACAACAGGGACATTCAGGGACACTTTTACAGTGTTAGAACTATGTATGTGACACATTCACAGAATGAGAGGAGGTAACATACAGTACATCATTTTATGTTACAAGAGTGTACACCCTTAGTTATTGTCACTATGTACTACATGTAATCCACTAGCTTTCCTACAACAGCCAACCACTGCAGGAGAGATTGATAGGGACAGAGCTGAGATGTGCTGGAAAGCAGGAGCAGGTGTGAGTCATGCCATCAGGTGTAGGACAGCAGAGTATCAATGACATGTCAATAACATAGATCTATGACAAGCCTACTGCTGTACTCCTTTTTCCTCATAGCTCCATCCTCCCATCTGCATCCGGTTATATGGAGACATCTATTACATAGCTGGTGGAGTGCAGCATTTCTTTTTGAATCTTTCCTCTGGAAAAGCTTGTAACATACACTGTCTATGTGACTGAAATTTCATACAGACCTATTCCCCAGAACCAGTTGCTTGCCTTTTGAAGATAATGCTCATTAGCAGGTAATAGCCTTTGCACCAATCAGTGGCTCAGAATTGCTAATTGCAGCCAAAACAGCTGAATTGCGGTATCAGTAGCCAATGACATGCAACCACAGTGCACTATATAAAGCCTTCATGTAGGTCTTGGCCCCTTTCATACTGTTTGGGGTGGACATTACTGAGGTGTGGAGACTACAGCATCACAGAGGGTAGGTACCACTACTGTCCACTGTAGAGATTTGTGAAGTGTGCTCACAGTTTTTCCTCATATGGTTGGTCAGTGTCCCATAACACTGTGGTCATCTGGCAGTTCACCAGCAAACATTGTGGGATGATGTCAGTAAGGGAAGAAATACATGTGAATGTCACACTTCATACCCTTCTGAATATGCATGCTAATGCAGTAGCTGTTATTCCATCAACCTACTATCTTGGTAGGGGCAAATTGTTGAACATGTTCCTATCTCTGGGCCTTTGCCCCCCCCCCATAAGTAAGGCTGTGTCCAGATCCCTTGCTCTAGTGGGTGGGAGGTATGGTAGGTCTGTAGCAGGTACCTTTACATATAGCTGTGCATGCTATAACATGGGGGGGGGTTGTTAACACTTTGCTAGACAGCAAGGTGTATATGTAACTGTGGCAGCTGTGTCAGGGCTGACATTACGGCAGAGCCAGTGTAAGGATATTCTATATAGTCCAATGTGCATGTGCGTATGGTACATCTGTTATGCAACAGTGCAAATAACAGAGTGGTAGAAAACATATAGTTAGGTGATATGGATATGTGAATTGTGTCTCTGCCTGCAGGCCTTTATATTGCAAAACTGGGTAGAAATTAATTAATTATCAGTAAACTGTGTGTATTAAGACTGCAAGACACAGTCATTACTTGCTGTCTGCACATTAATGTAATTGACGTGCGGCACAACACTGGAATTAAACCCAGGACTGTATGTGGCAAAATGTACTATATACAAGGCATTTAATAGGCTGAGCTACTAAGACACTACAAAAGCATGTGCATTTTCAACATATATGTGTACCTATACAGGCTGTGGGAGACATTTCTACATCCATGAGTATGTCCGTGGCTTTATATGGTTGTATTTCTGCACCAGGGTCCCAGTTTTACATGTACTTTGCCATAACTGCCTTAGTAGGTGTCATTCCACAAGTTGCTGATAAAAGTGCACGTGTACCTGCTATCACAGGCCTCATGTGTATCCATTGGTATGTCTTTGACTGTCCACTGGTGTAATATTGCACCAGGGTCCAAGGTACACTCCTACATTTCCCATTGCTGTTATATATCATTTGCATTCTTAATGACTGTAGGTAGCCATCAGTATGTATTGCTGGAAACACCTGCAGAGCTTGAAAGCTGTGTAACATGGTGGGTTAATGCAGTATGCTATCATTATTAGGGCCCAGGTTTGAGACTTGGCAGAGGTGTTTGTTTTCTACATGTGAGTAACACTGTCATAGACACATATAGACATTAGAGCTCTTTACGTCATTACATCTCATGTGACGCCTCCAGGTGCGTCTGCAGTTGCCTCCTACTGATGCCTCTAGGTGTCAAATATTGCTTGTTCATATTTGCATCAATAATTCCAAAACCATCCTATGTACAAGTTTTTAAAGTATTTTGTCTACAGCTTACACAATGGCAAACAACTTCATTAATATTTCATGTCTATCTAGTGAAGATAAATATTAAATGTTGTTTTTGTGATATTAATTTATATACATATCATTTTCACATTTTTCTAAATATCTCAACTGCGAAGTAAAACAGACAGAACTCCTTAGCCTCATATGAAAGCTTTCAGGTAGATTAATAAAATTTTGCTGACTGAATGTGTGTAACTTGAGTAGTTGCTGAGATATTATAAGATGTTTACAAAATATTACAAATGTAATAGTTACTGAGTTTACTGTGACATATAAAATTCAGTTTAAGACCTGGAACCTAAAGAATACAACCACTATCAAAATAGTTTGTGCTGAAGAGTTTACCATTCATACTTCTTTCATAACCCATTTGGTTCCAGAGATATGAACATTTGTTTGAAATGTGAGGACATAATTTGATTCTGTCTAACATTTTAGGCTTTGCCCATTGGGAATGACAGTGCAAACTTCCTGAACTCCATTGGAGTGAATGAGTTAAAGCTCATTTAAGCTGAGGTAAGTGAACGCTACAGCACTTCACACAAATTAGTGCAAACCTGTGCTAAAAAATCTGTAAAGAAAAGAAAAGGGGGGTGATTGGACAGTGGTGAATTGGGGGTAAGCAGGGGGGAAAAACATAGTGAACCACAAGTAGGGATGTGCAGGAAGGGTGTAGGAAAGAACCATAGCAATCCATTTGTTGTACAGCAACAGTTGCATTTTGACAGATTTTGTAGATAAATTTGGACTCTCAAACACCAGAGAGAGGGGTGACAGCAATATAAATTTGTTGTCAAGCCAGTTGGACCACATTAGCTCTGTCTAGTGGACACGTGTGTGAAATTGAGAGCTATGTATGGGGCAATATTTTTTTGTGGGAGAGGTGCCCATTTTTTTTAAGTAGAGAGTGGAATGTTGGGGAAGGGGCATAGGTATATGTGGGGAGGTCAGTTGGGTAGGAGAGGATGCAATAGCCGACAGACAAGACTGCAGACAGGGTTGGTGTGTGACACATGAGGGAGGTAAGAAACTTGGGTGGGGAGGGTGTTGTGAAATCAGAGACACATCTGCCTTCAGATGGCAGCAACTTGACTGCGGTCCCCACCCATGGGCAGTAGACACTGCTCCTTTACTGCCCCGAAGGTGACTGTGCTGGAGGCTGGGTGCCAAGGCCAGCCTGACCCACCAGGTTGGCCAGTGTGCCTTCAGTCTGGTGCAGGTGACATTCATAGCTCCTATGAATGATTCTGTGCATCATGGCCAGTAGTTGCTATTGGGTGACTGCCACACCTCCGCCACTGTTCCCATGGGGTGGCTAGGCCCTGTCCTCTTAGGTATTTCCACCTAATGCTGCAGGTGGTGCAGGGGCAGAGGAGGGGGCACCACTTGCCTGAGTCCGAGAAGTGCCAGGACCCGGTGCCACAGCCAGCTGAGATAGGGTAGGCAGATCACCAGGAACTGGCCTACCCTGACATGCTGTGGTGATGGAGGCATAGTAATAAGTATAGGTTTGTTAAGAACAAAACATATTGTTAGCAATAACAGGATGGCAGAACAGTAGAAATAATCCTATTACATAACAATGCATATTATGTGAAACACAACAATACATAACAGAACAGTCAGTATAATAACAGCATGCTAGTAACATTTACGGCATAAGGCCAACAAAATAGGCAATTCAACAAGATGTGTTAATATGCAACCATTATAAAACATAGCAATAATAAACATATGCCCCAAAATACAGTTTAATGTAACAACATGTGTTAATAGTGAACCATAACCAATGAATAAAAATAATTAATAAATGAAGACAAGGGGTGGGGAGGGAGAGAAACACAGAGCATTAGTAGTATTGCTGGCTATATACTTGACAACAGTACTAATATCTACTCAACAGATTTGTCCTTTCTTTATGTGTACAAGTCACCTATAGCTGCTGTAGCATGTACATACCTCTCAAGCTATCCGCATGGGACAGTATGGGCCAAACAGTAACAACTGTGGGTACACAACTACACAGAATACATGCATATCGGGTGGATCTATATAACTACCAAGGTGTACTGTGGACGGATGTATTTCTAGTGTATATCTGTAATAGTTTTCAAATCTGTCATAGAGTGTGCACCTATTGTTTTTGTTTGTAGTTTTAAAAATGGCAGGATACACCACTCATTTGGATTTTTTTATTTAAATTTAAATGAACATTTCAGCACAATAGAAATGATGAGAACTCTTCAGCATCTCACACCCAAATGACTCAAAATTGCAAAAGTGCTACATTATAATATATATGCATTCTTAAAAGAGGAAATGTATACTTTAGTTTAAAATGGCAATGGCTATATGCCCATGTATAATACATACAAACACTTCATCAGCTTAATTTTGCCTGTCAGAAATGCTTGACACAATTAAAAAAGAGTAAAAGCATTGAAGAAAATGAAAAATAAATCACTTCAATTTCCAGCAAGCAGAAACCTTAAAAGCATCCTAAAAATGCTACATGTTTCATATGAACAACACAAGAAGACAATAAAAGACATAACTTACCCATCTCATCACTAAAAAATGCACCGAATACCACAAACACATTACAGCAAATAAAAATATAAATATATATATAAAACATTATTTATTTTTATTTATTTATTTCACATTTGTTTACCATGGTGGTCTAACAGGGTCTACAGAACCAGTTTTCAGCAGAGGCCTGGGTAGAAAAGCTCCACATACAGTACAATACAGATACAGTAAAATACAATACAATACAAATGACATTAGAAATACTATACAAAACATAAGTTGAAATAACAAACTGCTACAAGATGTTGCAATATATTCCTACACATCTAGACAATCCTATACAGTTAAAACATTACAGACAGTAATAGTCACTCTCACCATACATGATGTAGATAGTGTCCAAAAACATAGCACCTAGGTAGTGCAGTGTGTGACATTGAGTGTTATTGTATATGCAAAAATAGAATGTTAGTGTCAGTTAGGAAAATAGCAGCCAGAAATGTAGTGATACAGATAGCTAGCGAGAGAGAGTTAACAAGAATAGAAGCAATAAAGCCTGAGCAGTAGCTTAAAGATATGGTATAGAAGCAGAGAAGGAGTTAGAAGAGCCTTACGATCTTGCAGTCTGTGAGGGGTTGAAATGTGACAGAAGAGGAAGACCTGAGCATTAGGCAGGCTTTATGCAGGAGCAGAGCCATGTATTTTTGAAATGATTTTTAAAAGAGGAACATCCCAAAAATAAAACAAATTACACATACCAGTGAAACCGAGGAACTTTACTCATGCAATGTCATTAAAAGGTCCCTACTACTCAGTTTTTTTTTTTTAACAACAATAGCAATCTTTTTTACCTGTCCTGCCAAAAACATCTATCTGGTCTTCAATATTCCAAACCACTCTCACTAACACTAACACATGTCAGTCCAAAACCTGAAGTTTAAAACTTCACCAGTAATAAACCCACCTCACACCATAATTCTAAAGAGACAGAATTCAATGCATAAAGAAAAACACAAAAGGAAAAGAAATCAAACTTCATTAAAACAAAGTAAAATATGCTGCGCAACATTTTGTTCTGTATTTCTGGAGTGTAAGTTTTATTTATATTTATATGTTGGATTAGTTCAACACATTCAATGTGGTTGTAGGACTCTGATGAGGATGTGTCTTGTCAATTTTACTGTTTGTAATTTTTATGGACTGGATACCAAGCCATTACTAATATTTGGACATTTTAAGAGATTATAATATTCAGTGTATGGATAATTCACTGCTGATTAGGAAATAATCAGGATGAAAATCAATACCTCACAATCAGAGGTCCCTGTCAATAAGACTAGACTGCTCACAGCTGTTGAATGGGGAACAGATGTAGTATATCTCTATCTACTGTGTAAATATTGTACAGCAGTGTGAAGAAACTATTACATTTGTGTAGGAAAAACTCTGTACTGGTTATAAAACTATGTCACCCACAAGTATTCTAAAATAAGTACTTTAAATTTTCTTCCATGTCAATGAATTGTGCCTGTCAACAGCTGTCAACCTATACTTGTTGTTACATTGTACTTATAGTCTATAGAGGGGTAGTAAATTAATCTCATGAATGTTGTATTTGGTTTAATGGTGAGTTTCCATTAGGTCTAGGTACGAGCTATGGAATGCAAGGGACATTGAGTGTGACCTATAACTTGCTAGGATATGGTATGAGATTTTGTCTATGGTCATTTGCACATAGATGAATGCCAGGGCTTTGTCCTGTTTAACCATCTCAGAGTTATTCTTGCTGTTAATATAGATTAAGGCTCATCCACCTTCTGTCCCTCTCTGTGTAGCTGATGGCCTAAATGTGTGGAAGGCACTGAAGCCTTACACTGCTGAAGTACTTTCTGCAGATGAAAAGCATGTCTCAGTAAAGGCACAGATATCTACATTTTCCAGAGTGAGGAGACCTTGGGTTTTATTTTCTATGTTAGTAAGTTTGTCAATTTGGCATTGTCTAAAAAAGGCTCTAAGGGGGTTGATAAAGTTATAGCTAATATTTGGAAGCCTAAGGGAAGACAGGAGCAAACCATCCTTTGCAAAGCAACTTGGTTTGTTAACCATGTCCTCCAGTGCTGACAAATATTGAATTCCCTGGAAAAACACCAGAAACTAAGCCAATTATTAAAGTCAAACATCTTTTGTTCATACTGTGGCATCATTCTTGGCGATAAGTGCTGCAAAAAATGTCCTCTGTTTACGCTAGGTATGAGCTATGGAATGCAAGGGACATTGAGTGTGACCTATAGCTTGCTAGGATATGGTATGAGATTTTGTCTATGGTCATTTGCACATAGATGAATGCCAGGGCTTTGTCCTGTTTAACCAGAGTAGTACAGACAAAGTATAGAACTACAGATAGCAGGCTGCAACCTGCCAATGCAGAAAAAGCAATGGCAGTGATTTAATTAGTGTGTATTACTCCTTATTTGATAGTCTTCCTAAATGTGTTTAAGTAATAGGGTCACATCCACTGTTGAAGAGTAACCATTTATTTAGCGGAAAATAACCCATTTTCAGTTGAGGAAAAACACAAGATTGCAGTAAGGATAGGCAGACTCCACACGGAAGGCAATCCAGCCAAGTATCAAACCAGAGAACCTCTTGCTGTGAGGTGATGATGCTAACCACTGCACCACTATGTCACCTAATTTATTTGCCCAGCATGCCAATCAGGTAATACATTTCAACATTAAATTATGCAAAGAGGGTAAAGAGTTACATTGCAGTTTCCACAGTCCTTAGCTAAGTGAATATTGATGTTTTTGCTAGAGTTTATTTACCATGGAATAAGACATCAAATATAATTCACTGTATTAGTTAATGTGTAACTTTTTTTTTCAGATACAGATGCACACAGTTATGATATGAACTCTATCACCAGAAAAAGGATGCAGTGCAAATTATGTGACATCTTTAGGGAAGTATCGGACAATTTAAGTCGTGGAATTTCACTTTGATATCTGGATTGCTTTCCTGGATTCATTCATCATGTATGAGAATAACAAAGGATAGTTGTCCAACTGAATGCATCATTTCCTTACTTTATGGATGCTGCTCTTCAGAAATGTTTCCTGTTTTAAATTACTTTAAAAGAAATTATTAATATATGTATAAATTATATGAATATTACAATAAACAATTTGATTTCTGATATTATTTTAAATAAAATGTTTTAAAATTTGCATATGAATATGAAAAATCATCAGACAAATCAAACAAAGCTTTAAAAGCATCTGTTCACTTCTTTGCACATATTCTGTTCTCTGGGCAAAAATGTATCTTATTTGGTAATTTTTTTCAGCACAGTCGTAAGATCAAGTCAGATGTAATGGTTTTCAAAGTAATAACTTATACTATGGCCGATGTTGAATAAAATCCCAAAGATTGGGAAAATATGCTTTTTTTTGGTTCTAGAGTTTTTTTTAGCTCTGCAACCATTTGCTATGGATCTGTACAATCAAAGCAATTTGTCAGTGACAGAGTTTATTTTTGTTGGATTTCCACAGCATAAACGCTACTATATTTTATTCTTCCTTATATTTTTATTTATTTACTTGGCAGTAATTATTGGGAACAGCCTGATTCTTGCAGCAGTAATAACAAATAGAAAACTGCATACACCAATGTATTTTTTTCTTTGCAATCTTGCTGTAACTGACATATTTTTCACAACTACTACTATCCCCAAAATGTTAGCTCTCTTTGTTGCAGGCTCTGATACTATTACATTCAGCCACTGTTTCATACAACTGTGCTTTTTACATGGGCTTGGAGTTGGTGAAGCTTTTTTACTTGTAGTTATGGCATTTGACCGGTATGTTGCTATCTGCAACCCTTTGCATTATAGAACCATTATGACTAATGAAGTTAATATCTTCCTGGTTTTAAACACTTGGATATTACCATTCATAATTTTAATACCAGGGGTGGTTCTGGCAGCTCATCTGCCTTTCTGTGGACCTAATAAAATCCATCACTGTTTTTGTGAACATCTATTTGTTATTAAATTAGCTTGCATGGATATTACTCCACATGTTTATCTTGGTTTCTCAATTGCCATGATTGTATCATTTATTCCATTAATTCTTGTTGTTTTGTCTTACATTAAAATACTGCTTGCTGTTTTTCAGATAGCATCCACAGAGGAACGCTTTAAAGCTCTATCTACTTGTAGCTCTCATATCATGGTTGTTTTCACATATTATGTCTCTATTATTATTGCATATGTTTCGTACAAAATGGACAATATTTCTGACGATTTTCATGTTGTTGGTACAATTTTCTTTACTATACTAACTCCGACAATGAATCCTCTGATTTACACATTGAGAAACAGAGAAGTGAAACAATCAGTTATAAATCTTATGAAAAGTGTTTTGATACTTTAGTCACACACCACTGACTTGCCTGAAACTATCATCATTTATAGATATGGTCTATGTGTATCTAGTTGGTTGTGTTACCTTCAGTCAGTGAATGCTATAGTGCTGCTTAAAAATGTATTCATTCTATTTATTTATTTAACATCTGTTTACCAGGAAAGTCCAACTTGAAACAAAGCCAATTTTCAGCAGAGGCTCGGGGAGAAGCACTCCAGACGCATGTCTTTGTGTGAACACAACTGGATATCTAGTTGTAAAAACAGCAAAACAGCAGTGGCGCTACATTTTAACTAATGATGAATTAAGGAAATGATAAGCACCCTTTTATTCTTTTTTGTGGTCAACAGCTAACAATCTGTTATTTCCACATGCGTAACAAATCACTTAAACAAACCTGGCCCTTCCTGAAATAACATCCATTATTGGCCCCTGTTAGCCAATGACTTGACATTCACCACTTCACATCTTCTTTTCAAGTAAAGTACATCTGTATTGCCAAACAAGATTTAGAGTGGTGTATGAGTGCCTGTATATAACTTATTTCTTGACAGTAATTATTGGGAATAGCCTGATCCTCGCATCAGTTCAAAGCAATAATTTATTATCCCAATCACTCATGGAACCCATTAGGTTTGGTTTGCATTCTTCTGTACCTAGAAATGTGATAGTCAAAGGAATCCTATCTGACATTAGTATCCTCCCACTTTATAGTTTCCATTGATACATAATCATGTAACCCCACACCCCCAGCCAAACTGTTTTCGGTCAATATTGGCCCTCTATTGGACATGTTATCCGCCCTTTGTTTTAGCAAAGAAAAGCAATATTGCTTACTAAATATGATTACAGAGAAAAGGCAAGGAAATGTACTTAGTTATCCCTCACCCTTCAGCAGAAAAGTTTGTTCCTAATGCTCTATAGGTTTCTTTACAAAAGCCAATGTGACCACAATTCCACCAGACTAACACTTACTGGAAATGCCCTTTAACTGATATGCACCATATGCGGCATTCAGTTTGATAGTATTTGCTTAGAGTGTACCATTGGGGAAGCTAAGGACAGATGGAAGAATATAATACTAAAGCTATATATTTCTAATAGAAATATTAAGAAAACCACTATAAGAAACATTCTAGGATTAGAGAATAAGCGTATTCTCACAATGAGAGTAATTTAGTCATCAACTTGCTTGAAAAGTATCCTCGATACACTTAAAGAAAGTAAATTGTATTAACATGAGATTTTGACAAGTAAGCTTCTTGCAGGTCATTAGGTCATAAGCTTATCAAATGGAGCTAAGAACATGAGTATGGCTGAAACAAAGAATGATGGCCAAAATTGTGGCTGTAATATTTTACACATGCAGCAGCCAGCTAAGACTACCACCTGAAACTATAATTTAAAGTGCATTATGTCAGTATAAAAGATAAATTACTGTTGTATAGCCAACAGATGAAATAAAATTTATCAAGGCAATATTACTGAGAGAGAGAGATATGATTACCTGACATCACCATTAACCTGAGAGAGAGAAAAATGAACAATAGTTTTATCCAGTATTATCTTGGCCCTCAATGAGTAGAAATTCTATCATTTACCTATTCAATGCTACTGACATACCAATACAAGCTAACTTCTTCCATAAACTACACTCTCCTCTCTCCAAGTTTATATGGTATCCTAAATCAGTCAGAGTTGCATATAAAAAACTGATCCTCCCTAAAGAAAAAGGAGGCTTAGCTTTCCCTGACTTTAAACTATACAATGACATAATAAGAGTCAACAGGGCACTGGCAGTTCTTTTCTTCTTTCAGCTTTTCCCGGTTAGGGATTGCCACAGTGGATCACCTGTCTGCTCATGATTGGCAGTGGAGTTTTATGGTGTCGAGTTGCCAGCCCGGTACCAAACCATCCACAGAAGGCACACACACACACACACACACACACACACACACACACACACACACACACACACACACACACACACACACACACACACACACACATGCACTCATGCCTAGGGCTAATTTTGAGTGTCCAATCCACCTACAGCATGTCTTTAGGATGTGGGAGGAAACCAGAGCACCTGGAGGAAACCCACGCGACCACAGGGAGGAAATGCAGACTCCGCACAGAAGGCATCTCAGCCGAGGATCGAACCAGAGAACCTCTTGCTGTGAGGTGGCAATGCTAACCCGCTGCACCACTGAGGCCACCCTTAAAATAATTAATCTTGTTAACCCAGGCCTCAACCAATCCGGTATGGAAATATTTACTGGTGTCCACATGAATTATTTGGTGAAGTTTTATGCCGGATGCCCTTTCTGATGCAACCCTCCCCATTTATCCAGGCTTGGGACCGGCACAAAGAAATGCACTGGCTTGTGTATCCCCAGTGGCTGGGTTAACAGGGTACTGGCAATATTTGAATATAATCCAAGCAAAAAATATGGTCTCTTACTTGGATAACCCTATACTATAATTATGTTAAATCATTAAACATAAATTCACAGGATCTCCCTTTCTTGGACAAAAATAGTTTGAAGAACTTAAAGTTACATAAAACAATTGGAAACAAAATTAAGACACTGCAAAAATGTATCAACTCATTGAATTTAAATAATGCCTTTATTATAATGCAACCTCTGCATATGAATCCTAATCTTAAGATTAATGATAAAATGTTAATCTTAAAACCATACCTTGCTAAAGGAGCTGACAGTGTTAGACCATTATTCATATAGCAATCAGTCCCTCACACAGCTGAGAACAACTTTGAACTTACCTAAACAATACCGAATTATGCTAAGACAAATCAGAGATATGTGTGCCAGTATACTAAATAATCCTACAATCACACAGAGGGATATAAACTTAGTCAAAACATTCTGCTCTCTACTAACACTGAGAAAGAAAATGATATCCTGCTTGTACAAACTAATAATGTCAATAAGGTACCAAGAAGAGATACTTTTCTCAAAATATTGGCGTGGCATAGATCCACTAATTTCTAATGACCAAATGACTCAATCTATTCAAATGACAAATAAATATACTCCCTGCAGAAAACTGAGTTACACTCAGTTCATGATACTTAATAATGCATACCTTATCTTGACATAAACAAATTTAGACCTACTTCATCCCCCTTATATCCACATTGTGATAGCCAGAATGCTGACCTGCTTCATATATTATGGAATTGTAAATGCTCATACAAATTATGGTGTTCGCTCAAAGTCAGATTAAGCAAAATGGGATATGAGAAATCTACATTATCCTGGAAAATTGTCCTATTACATATTCTCCCTGTGAAGCTAAAGAAACAACAAGAAAGAATATTAGTTATACTATTCACACTTATAACTTATTATATTACACTGAACTGGAAAGACAGAACTCAGATGTCATGAAATTAATTCAGACAAATAGCTATTAAATACATAACAGCACGTAGATTTTTAATGCGTACCCCAAAACAAAATAAACATTTTGCTGAAATTTGGAATTCGCTAATGGATAATATACTGAAACAACACCCACTGACTCCTACCAATGTCCAATTATTAAGGAATAAAACTGTATTTTTTTCGCTGCACTCTGTCCCTAACACCTCTACCCCTCCAACATTTACTCATAATCAATACACTTTTGGGATACTTGTTATAATCCAGCCTAATTACATACCAAGTGCACCTACAATTGCATCATAGTAGTTGTGTTTTACTGGCAAGCAGTACATATGTATATATGTATATAGTCTATTGAATGAATTAATATTTTTCTCAACTTTATTGCTAATCATATGTGATAACTCCATCCTGTTACTCTATTACATTTCATTGTACTTAACATTGTTATCTAACTTTTTTTGTTTTTCTGGTCTGATATGTTTGTTCTTGGTATTGAACTCAATTGAAATGTTATTTAAGAAATGTCAATAAAGAGATTGTTAAAAAGAAAGTCTTCAGTTAGATGTCATCCAGTGCACAATGCAATCTTGTCAGTTTTTCATAGCAATAACATTGGACAGAGACAGATCTAAGCAAAACAGCTGATAATGAATATTTCCATCTTAGCGACTTGTCTTAAATGATTCATATAAAACTTGATACCAGGAGATCCAATATCAGGCTCTGCTGTTCTTTCAACTCATTGGGCATTACTAGAGAAATATTGACTGGAAAGCACCTGCTGAATGCTATCTAAAAGAAATAAGGCATAGATAAGTGTGGAACATAAACCTTAGTAAGATGTAAAGTACCCTATGATGCTCCCATAATTTACTTTGTCAAAAGATGTCAAGAGATCAGGGAGTACCAAATCCATATATAACCATTAATCCTTAAAAATAAAGAGATAACTTACAACTCCTATAGGGTATTACCATTAATCCTTAAAAATCAAGAGATAATTTACTACCAATTTATGGTCTAACCATTACTCACAAAACATCAAGAGATGAGTTACTACCCATATATGGTATAACCATTACTCAATAAAAATCAAGAGATAACTTACTACCTGTATAAGGTATTACCATTAATCCTTAACAATCAGGAGAAAATTTACCTTTCACCAAATATAAGGAAGCCACAAGTGTGCGAACCAACAAGAAAAATTCATTGCCACCAAACACAAACACTGACAGTCACTGATAAGGTATATAAAATGAAAAAACTGCAAAAGGTGCCAAGGGATATGTAGAACACCAGCCAAGTGACAGTGAAGAGTGTTTATTCAACCAGAACAGACGTTCCACAAGCACATTAACACTTCACAATTATAAAACATTTTCGTTCATCACCAACTTCATCAAATACGGAAGTTCCAGTGCCCAGTACCAACTCTGTGTCCATCCAGTTCTTAAAACACTCTCTTGTTTCCTGAACAACATTGGCATATGATTTTTGTCCACAAGGAATCGAATCCTGGGTGTTACATTTAAAATGTCAAAACACCCTCTTATATCCTGAACAACACTGGCATATGATTTTTGTCCACAAGGAATTGAATCCTGGGTGTTACAGTTAAAATGGCAACAAGCCATTTTAATTGTAACACCCAGGATTTGATTCCTTGTTGTCAAAAATCATATGAAAATGTTGTTCAGGATACAAAAGGATGTTTTAAGAGCTGGATGGACACAGAGTTGTTACTGGGCACTGGAACTTCCGTATCTGATGAAGTTGGTAATGAACTAAAATGTATTGTATTTGTGAAGTGTTAATGTGCTTGTGGAACATCTGTTTTGGTTGAATAAACACCCTTCACTGTCACTTGGCTGGTGTTTTTTGTATCCTTTGGCATCTTTTGCAGTTTTTTGGTATTTCTTGTGCCTTGGTGGAACTTTTTTTTAGATTTATTTCTATATAAAATGAAGTTAAATAATTATAGCCCAGGGATCCACATGATAAAAAAGTTTAAAAAGATAAAAGAATTTACATAAAATTGTAACTATGATGATGCCATTACAGAGTGTGCTCTCTTCTTGCACTGCTACTGGATTCCTGTACCAACAGTCGATCACAGTCAGAAAAATACAGTTTTCCAGGAAGATATATACTGACTACTAACTGGATGTGAGCTATTACTGATCTGAAGAAGTCCCAAGCAGGGACAAAAAATGTCATGATCTTGTTAAGCATTTAATGTGTTTTTGACTTTATGTGGATCATTTTATCTTATTAAACATTTTTATCATGTGGATCCCTGGGTTCTATTTCTTTAACTTTGTGTTATACATTTCCTTTGTGCCTGTCAGTGCTTGTATTTGGTGGCAACAGATAATTTACCTCTCCTTAGAGACTATCCCTATAAGGGAAATATGGATGCAAGAATCACAACTGTTTGAAGATTAAATGCAATAACATATATCCTTGAATGTAGTTAAACCACAATTTTTTCTAAAAGGTGAATACTCAGAACAAAAAAAAAAAAGAAAAAAAAAAGAAAGAAAACTTTCGGAAAATGCATTCCCTCGTAATACAACCTAGGGGTACAAAAGAAAACTAAAAATGTTTTTGCAAGAGGATACTCCTAACTGTAGTCTCTCATGAGAAAAACAAAACATTCACATCATTCAAATAAATAATCTCACACTGACTTAGTGTAACTTTGGAAAGAGAAAAACACAAATATATAGAAACTCCATTTTGCACTTTCTCTAAAATGGTACAACATTGAAATGACAATAAGTCTTCAAATATGCAGAGGTACTTGCTTCTTCCAGAACCACATACATAACTCATCTAATTGTGCGGTAACTATCACAGAACATAATCTACTTTATAGGTTGTGTGACGCAACATGCTTGGATCCTCAATGAAATATGATTGAGTTGATTTACCAATTAAGTAAATCAGTTATCAAGCAATCCTGATTGAGCAGGTATGTTGTTGTAACTGGGATTTTTGCAAATACTAAGAAACTGCATCAATCCTGTGTCTTAATGTAATGCCAGACCAACAAGGATCCATGCTGCAATTTGAAATCGAATATGAATACATTTTTTTCTTAAGCCACTTCTATTAAACCTTTCTCAGAAAGCAAATAACTAGATGTAAGGAAGAATTTGCCCAAACTGAGAGATAATCCCTTGGTATAAAAAGCACTGAATATCTCCTAATGAAAAGAAAGAAAATGTGCTGTTCTCTGCAATGATAAAACAAATTAGTAGATTATTAGATAAAGAGATTCCAGGCATGGTTTTGCTGCAGGATGGGTGCAGGGCTCAACCTATAGTAACACAAATGAAATAACATTTATTACTACCTCATAGATGACATAATTAAACTAAAACCATTGGAACTCTAGGCAGTGTGCAAGATATACCCTGGAGAGTCTATGGACATATCCTGGGGAATAAGCACTCAACCTTGTCTGATTTATCCTCAAACAACATTGTGTATCTTTTTCACATTATAATTCTAATGACATGAGCCATTTAGATAAGTTCAGGGGTAGTGTCCATCAAATTAAAAAAAAAACACATGACTTGATAGATAGATAGCAAAACAGACAGAGAGACAGATAAAGGATGTCAGTTATGGGTGACATAGTCATACGATGTTTAGCATTGCTATTGCCTAGTGCTTGCTTCCCAATTCTGTGTCATCTCAGCAGAGTCTGGACATCTGCCCAAAATTGCCATGTGAAATTGTATGCGTGTGTGTGTGTGTGTGTGTGTGTGTGTGTGTGTGTGTGTGTGTGTGTGTGTGTGTGTGTGTGTGTGTGTGCGTGTGTGTGTGTATGTGTAAGCTTCTATACATTGCGTCCAGTGAGTGCCTCAGTATGTTCTGTCTTCCCTGTGACCCTATCCTGCAGTAGGTGGGTTGTCCAGACATGAACAAATTGGTGAATGAATAAATGCCAGTTAAAATGGGATGAATATCACTACTGAATTAAACTCATCAACCTGACACTGTATAATGAATATAAGAATAGATGAACTGGTAAAAACTGATAAATGAAATATGATTATTTTCTCATATTTACAGAATAACCATACTAAATACAGAGTTTTGTTAAACGTATATATTCAGAGCAAACTGAATATAATAGTTGCAAAAACACCAATTAATGAAGTACTAATGAACATTTCCAAATGTATTTTAATGACAGCAAGAAAATTTGACCTGTCTACTTTGCTACAGTATGTGAATATATCCTGTGCTGTAGGAGGAAAAGTAATAACATGGAGGTTTTATTTTTATTCTTAAAAAATAAACAATTATGAAGTTTAGACTGACTAAAATACAGAAAAATAAGGATGCTACAGAATTTGTGATTATCTTCTCCACATGCTCACCATTTCTAGTTCTTGGTGATTTGTGTTTTGTAGATATAACATCAATATTGAATATTAGTTTAATTAGATTAGGAAAGTGAGCTGGGTTTCCACCCTTACTAATGTTTCTTCTTCAGAACAAATTAAAATAAATTTTGTTTTGCTGTGAATTGTATAAACATGAAAAAATATTCAAAGGTTAAACTTGATTTTTTGCATATTGTTTAATATTGCATTTATAAATTATTTTCTTGCATGTTATATAGAACATTCAGATCCTTTTTGATGCATATATGTGTTGTATTGTTAAGCCCATCATTATTAAAATGATGAACCAGTTACAATGCTCTAAGTAACTTCCTCCTTAAACAATTACTGATGATAAATGCTTAGAGTGTTGAAATGATTTAATTTTTCTTGTATTCAGAATACAATCATATTGGAATGTTATCCTGAAGTCTCCTGTCCTGTAGTGCCGAGCATTTTTATTGATTTGTTTTTGAATTTAAACACATCATTTCCTTTGCCATTTCTTTAATTCTACTTTCTGCTCCATATCCATATCTGTCTACTCTACATAATAATCTCACAAAGAACTGGATGCCATAATTCATGGTGAATTGTAAGGAAACTGTCATCCTTAACCACGGATTCTTACATGAGAAGACTGACAACCAGCAGAAAGGCAGAATCTACATGGTTCATTAGGTGAGGGTTACTTCTAATAGTACTTAGCAAACAGTGGAGTTCTTCAAGGGTCTGCACTGTGTCCTCTCATCATGACCCCCTTCAATAACCAGGACCACTGGTAATGAAATTTGCAGATGACTACATACTAGATATAATTGTTACAAGCCATTCAGATATTTGCTGTCTTCATAAAAAGCTTACCATATTTAATAACATTTGTACAGAAAATGGTCTTAAACTGAATTATAAATAGTGCAATGTTTCTTTCAGAAAAAAAAAGAAGTTAACCGCAATGTACTCTACAGATAATACATACTTTTCAAATTAAAAAACTTATAGATTAATAGATTATTACAAAGAAAATGACCTTGGGGGCCTTTCTAAGCCTAGACAAGTTTTCCTGAAAGAATAATGACATCTTATAGGTTCATAGGTTCATAGGTTGGTACTGGGCTATCTGCCCGAAGGCATATATTAGCTCAGCCACATTGTGCGGTATTCGCAGCCCCTTTAGTAGTTCCCTAGACCCTTGTACTATCAGCTAGTACCCTTGGCCCCTATCTAGTAGTGCTGTTGGTGTGATCCCCGATGTGAACTTTCTGTTACCCATCCACTCATCAATGTTCCTCTTGAAGAGTGATAGTGAGGGTCTCTGTCTTATGTAGATTGGGACCCTGTTCCATAGTAAGGGAAGTCTCTGCAAAGGGAATCTATCCCTCCAACATGTTCTATTCATTGTTGTGTTGAGGTTTATATCCCTAGAGCGTGTAGCTCGAGTAGATTTGGTTTTGCTAAGATGGAGCATGTTCAACAATTCTGGGTTGGACATGGCTCTGTACGTTAGAGATCGCCTCTGAGAAAGCGTTATGCAACAGAGAACAGTCTTAGCTTTTTCAATCGTGCTGCATATGGCAACTGTTTGAGGCCAGTAATCCTCTTGGTTAGGTACCTCTGTGGTCTCTCCAGCTGCTGGAGATGTCTAGCCAGGTACATTCCAATTGGTGCATTGTACTCAATAATGGGTCTGATGAGGGAAGAGTAGAGGGGCACCATTACATCCTTAGATCTTGATGCAAACCCTTTTGTGATCAGATGGGTCACATAGAAGGATTTTCTAACCACTTTGGCAACATGGTTATCAAAGGAAAGTTGACTATCTACTTGGGTCCCTAGATCCCTTATTTCTTCTTCAGATTTCAGGGGATTACCTCCTATGTTGTAGTTTGCGGGTACTCTGTTTTTTCCAAAGGATATTACTACGCATTTTTTTGCATTTAGCTTGAGACCATGGCTTTGACACCATGCATCAGTCTCATTTAGGCCCTTCTGGAGGATCTCCATGTCGACCGGAGACTCTATTATAGCACCCAGTTTGCAGTCGTCCGCAAACTTAGTCAGCCACAGCCCTTCTGTGCTTGCTTGTACTTCTGAGAAGTATATGCCAAACAGGAGGGGCCCCAGGACAGAGCCCTGAGGCACACCACCCGTTACTGGTCTGGATTTGGACATAGATCCCGCTACTCTTACTTTATGGGATCTGTCTGAGAGCCAGTTTGCGATCCATCTTGTGATGTAAGGGTTTATGCCCAGGCTGGTGAGCTTATCAATAATGTAAAACAAGTTGGTACTACAAGTGCTCACACCAAACCAAGAAAAATAAAAGAGCACAGCGTTGCGAGTCCACAGTCTTGATTTAATACAAAAATAATAAAACAAACAAGTTAAGTGCTTTCATCAATAAGTATGACTTCTTCAGAACAAACTACCATTGTGAATTATACATTTAAATACAAGTTGCTGGTCTGCCATTGGTTCTAAACCAACCAATTCCATTGATGGGAAAAGGACATACTGAAGCTACAAACAAGACACAATTTAGATAAAATAAATAATTTCATCATAAATGACCATGTCCACATAACATAACCTTAAAATAGTACAAAATTAGTACCAAAAATAGTACCAAAATATTACCCCTTTAACACTTGGTTATAACAAATATTATAAACATTGCTAGATTTGATTTGCCTTCTCTTTGAGAATTGGCATTATAGTAATATGCTCATTGAGCCCAGGTGGATAATCAGCAGCTAATCTTAACTGCCACATTAACTCTTTCTTATATAATACATTTTGCCAATCCCCACCCCTTGTTTCAACAGTTACAAATTCAAGAATGCCAAACTTAAAGCATAAATAACCATCACATGTAATGCTATGCTTATATAAAGCATTAGTATCTTTTTTATTTTTGATATCATAGAGATGCTCATATATTCTAGTTTTAAACATTCTCTCTGTTTTGCCTACATAGAAGGAGGAACAGGTGCTGCAGATGGCTATATAAACTAGTTTGTTAGAATAACAACTACCACTTTTTAAGAAAACATGACTTTTGTTTTTATTCTCAAAGAGAAGGCAAATCAAATCTAGCAATGTTTATAATATTTGTCATAACCAAGTGTTGAAGTGGTAATATTTTGGTACTATTTTTGGTACTAATTTTGTACTATTTTAAGGTTATGTTATGTGGACATGGTCATTTATGATGAAATTATTTATTTTATCTAAATTGTGTCTTGTTTGTAGCTTCAGTATGTCCTTTTCCCATCAATGGAATTGGTTGGTTTAAAACCAATGGCAGACCAGCAACTTGTATTTAAATGTATAATTCACAATGGTAGTTTGTTCTGAAGAAGTCATACTTATTGATGAAAGTTTATTATTTTTATATTAAATCAAGACTGTGGACTCGCAACGCTGTGCTCTTTTATTTTTCTGAGCTTATCAATAATACCTGAATGGGGAATGGTGTCAAATGCTTTAGCAAGGTCAAGGTAAGCCATGTGTACCTCCTTTCCCTTATCTATAGCCTGAGTAACTGTCTCAAAGAAAACCACCAGGTTCAGGAGGCATGATCTGCCCTTCACGAAGCCGGACTGTGTGGGATCCAGTGACTGGAGGTTCCCAATCTCTCCATATATGAGTTCCATAATGATTTGCTCCATAGCCTTACAGATCAGACTGGTCAGGCTTATTGGTCAGTAGTACCCAGGGTCAGTTGTGGCCCTACCTTTGTGTAGCGGGACCACCATTGCTGTGCACCATTCTATGGGCACATATCCTGTGGAGAGGCTGAGACTGAACAGGGTATTAAGATGTGGGGTTAATTCCTTTTGGAGCTCGCATATGACACAGCCTTGGACACCATCTGGTCCCATGGAGGCAGTGTTTTTAGCTTTACATAGAGCCTTGTTAACAAACATATCAGTAATCAGTATCAGTAATAATTGGACTTACACAATCCCCTGGAATGGTAATAGGCCCTGTAGGTGGTGAGGGTGGGGGGGGGGGGTTTGCACTGAACCTGTCAGCCAAGATGTTGGCAATGTCAGAAGGGTCAGTGTATTTTGTTCCATTTTGTACTAGCTCAGAACAGACCTGAGCGTTGCCATTTAGGTTTTTGATGTAACCATAGAAGGCCTTATGGTTATCCTTGGCATTCTTGGCAACTTTCTTTTCAAAATTAGCTTTAGTTGACTTGATGAGGGCCCTCAATTTCTTACTAATGCTGACCAGGGATGATTTTTCTACTTGAGATTTGGCCTTTTTTTGTCTTATATCCAAATAGCACATTGATGGCCAAGCATTTATAAACTACCTTCATGTATAAGGGACATGGGTTCCAAGTGTGGTGAAAACATTTCCGATTCTTCATCCACTGATCTAGGTTGCACTTAAACTGGATAATAGACAAACTCAGCTTCACATGAATAGGAAACCAGTATCATAGGAGGTGCAGTCTCTGGAACACATATCTCTCTCTCCAGCATGTTCTGTTTAAGTCATAGACAGAATTCAGACCCTTAGACCTTGTATTTCTGGTACTGTTTGACTTACAAAAATGTAGGAAATTCAGAAGTCTGGGGTTTGTGGATGCCTTGCAAGCCAGTCATAGATCACTCTCAGCAATCTAGAGAAACTGAGTAGAGGGAAAGGGCTTTAAGGAGCTCTGTGTAAGGCAAGTTTGTTACACCTTGTATTCTTTTGGTAAGGAACTTCTGTTGTCACTCTAGTGGCTATATATGCCTGGTCAGGTACATACTCTGGTCTGATAAGGACAGAGTACAGTGGAATAATTACCTCTTTGGACTTAATGTCATGCCTTTGCTTATAAGTTATGCAAAATAAAAGGATTTCCTCACCACTGTGGACACATGGTGGTTGAAGGTAAAGCTACTTTCTAAATGTGTACCAAGATCCTTAAACAAGGGGTGTATTATCAGCATGATAATTAGCTGAGACAGTTAACTTCTCAAAGGGTACAATTATACATTTCCTAGCACTGAGCTTAAGACTATAGCTTTGACACCATTTGTTAGTTAGAGATAGGCATTCTTGAAGAAGCAAGGGAGTCAATGATAACCACCAACTTGCAATCATCTGCAATCTTAGTCAGCCATAAACCTTCAGCATTTGCTTCCACGTCAGAGAAATAGATGCCAAAAAGGAGCAGGCCAGGCAGTACCAAGTCTTGAGGGACTCCACTAGAGACTGGCATTTTGGTGGAGCTGGCCTCACCTATTTTGACCTCCTGCAACTTATCAGTGAGCTAGTTGGCTATACAGTGGGTGATAGAAGTGGACTGAGCCCGAGTGTAGCAACGGTCGAATGTAGCAGAGCTATACTGGCACTGGAACAGGACAGGTAAGACCAAAAAAAAAAAAACAATTAGTAATATGGGGAAAAAACAGTGGAGTGATAAGAGCAAAGTTGAGTTAAGCAAAAATATATCGCTGATTGAAAGTTGTAGACTTGTTGAAATCTAAGTAGGATGTTTGAGCTGTAAGGCTAACTGATTTTAATAACAGGTAGAGAGAGAGAGATAATAACCTATGTTAGATAGTAGTAGAGGGGGGGCAAGTTCTGGTGGTAGGCTACCGACAAAGCACTGTAGAAGAGGTAATACAAAGCTAGTTCAACTCTTAAAACACACTTTGTTTCACTTAGGTGCTATGTGGACCTCTAAGGTTATCTTTTTATTTTATTTTATTTTATTTGCAGTTGGTTTACCAGGATAGTCCATTAGGCCAAGATGAACCCATTTTCAATGGAGTCCTAGGGAGAAAAGCTCCAAACAAGCAAGGTTACAGTAAGGATCTAAATTACAATCATTACAAATACTACAGACTGGTGAAAAACATTACAAATACTACAGACTAGTGAAAAACATTACAGATAATACAGACTAGTGAGAAACATTATAGATACTACAGACTAGTGAAAAACATTACAATATACAATATTGAGAAGCCATAACATCTTGATTGGCAAACTGTATTCAGGACACATGCTCTTCCTTTCAGAAATCCAAACTGTGTAGGGTCATCTGTTTGTAGATTACATATATCTTTGCTGATCAGATCCATGATGATTTGCCCCATGGGCTTACAGATATGGCTACTCAGGCTAACAGGTCTGCAGTTCCATGGTTGGTGGATGCCCCACCTCTGTGCAAGGAGATAACAGTTGTATTTTTCCATTCAGCTGCGATGCAGCTGGTGGTTATACTATGCTTGCAAGGAGTTCCCAATGGTGTTAGTAATCATCGTTGGATCTCACATAGGATGCACCATGGGATGTTAGCAGGTCCAATAGATGCTGTTTTTCCTCCATAGAGAAGCCATTTACAACCTTCTCTATAGATACAGAAGGTACAGGACAGGTTGTAGGGATGTCATGTGGTACATGTGGTGGGGAGAGGGAAGTGAAGTTGTCACAGAACCTGTTGGACAACAGGTTAGCTATGACCACAGACTCATTATATGTGGTATCATTAAGTACGTGTTCACCAACAATCTGGCCCTTTCCTCTTAGGTTGCACATGTAACTACACTATGCATTGTGGTTGTCCTTTGCAGAGAAGGCTAATTTTGTCACATGATTTATTTTTTGCAGGACATCACAACAACACTGTTGACTTGTTTTAGCTGAGGAGGGTGTGCTTCCATTTTAAGGGGGCTCCCTCATTCCAATTGCCACACAGAAATGTCCACCTCTTATTGTCCAGCCTGCTAATGGCAGTTGTCCATCAGGCAGGTTTTCTGTGCATAAGGAGCTTGGTTTCCTCCTGTTAGGTACAGCCAAGACTATGCAGTTGTACAGGTGCTTGCAAAACCCAGTTTGTTTTGCTCAATGGCAGATCATGCCTACCCTAACCGGTAGACCTCATTGAGTGTTAAACTATGCAATAGATGAGGGGAAAATGACTCACTCCACCTACCATGGCCTGGCAATGCATTTGGCAATATTAGGCCATCAGGAATTGCTGAAAAACTGTAGAGGTTATTTACAAATCAGTATGTCAGCTGGTGGATAGCCAACTGTCTGACAGTCATTATCCAGGAAGATAGCACTGGGTATTTCACCACTACAGTGAGGCCATTCACCAGTAGACTTCTCTCACAAATCATTCCTGGGACTACCCCTTCTAGCTATTCCCTTCTCTGCAGTCACGGCCACTGTCAGTGACCTGTGACTTGACTACATTTGCAGATGATTGCAAATTAGGAGCTGTCACTGAATCCCACACAGAACCAACAGTTATCCAGAATAGGCTGACACACAAATTCAGCTGTTGTCAGAACCATTGGCAAATACTAAATGCCAAGGAATGCACAATACTATCCTTTTGGAAGCCATCAACCCCTGGAAAATATCATATTGTCTGCGCAGCTCCAACAGTTGTCCCATTAGTCTGGGACTTATGGACACAGAGAGTGATCTAGCCTTTAACTTTCACTGGTCGGTAAGATGTGGGGATTCATTCAATGTTGTACAACCTATAGAGAAAAATGTATGGTATGTAAATCTTAGACTGTCATTGTTACACTGTATTTGGCATTCATCACACCTATCATTGAGTGCAATGGCACCTTTGGTATGTAACTACACGGGTATATCCAACAACTCTAACAGCCACAGAGGTTCCACAGTAAACCAATACATAGTGTACATAACATGTCTTATGCAAACTGTGTGAAGGAGATAACTGTGTAGTCTGTCTATAACATGTTTTGGAGAGGAGGTGTACAGCTGCTGTACAGGGAGGTGTCAGATCCCACTATGCACCTCTCACATATCCAAGAAAGGAATAGCATGAGAATTACCTGTTCTACACACCTACACCTTGACTGTGGTATATATAGGACATGCTGGAGAGACAGGTATGTAACCCAGAAACTACACCCTGTATGTAACAGGCTCCCCATCCATGTGAAGCACACATCCACTGTAATGCACATCATGTGCAAGTTACACAATGGGATGTGAAACAAGGCAGTCATAACTGGTTTAGGACAAATATATGTAATGGTCACAGGGAAATTGTACATGGTTCATCTCCTTTGCCACAGCTTGTAGATGTGTCAGCTCCTGAAACCATGCTTACACTTATCAAGGGTATCAGACCTTTTCACAGATTAGGTATGCATGACTAGGCTGAATGAAGCCATTGCTCTTGTTAGCCTGTTATACACATATGAACCTATGGAGCCATGCACATGTATTGCTTTACCTTTTTGAAGACATTTTTGTTCTATGCTGACATTCCATCCTGTGCTCTGACATTTATGGGTTTATTGTAGCTGTGTATCCATAGGTGTGTCCTATACAATCCTGAAACTGAAACATAAACATTTCCATGAGACACCTTTCATTGTGTAAGTATGCAGTTATTACAACATCGTCCAATGTAATGTGCACAAAATAATGTGGTTTATTCATTACAAATGGCAGAATACAATATCTGTCAGTGTCAGTACAAGTGGCATGTCAAAGGCAACAATGGATGAAACAAATACATATTAATTTAGATAGTCACCCTGTGCATTAGACACATAACTTCATTTCCCTGCATTGATGACAAGGATGACTGGGATGTGGCACAGGTATCATCACTTGCACAGGGTGTTGTCTTGGGGTGCAGGAGGCCTAGGCTGACACGATAAGTTGAAAGCATGTGTGGGAGTCAGGAAGGGAAGCAGGCAAGATGGATCATGAAAATGTGCCATATGTCTGTAGATGACCTGATTGTGACAGTGGTGTGTGAGTGTCTGTGTAAACACAGTCAAGCTCAGTGCTAGCCCTATGTCTCTGTATGATGGACAGCTTTGAACCGTGTATGGTAGAGCTGACAGTTCAGCACCAAGGAGGTTAGAGCAATGTATAATCCTTTATTGTGGCAACTCCAAAGATAAGAGCAAACCTGTTTTGGCAAAAGTAAAGCCTTCTTCAGTGCTGTAACACACAATAAACCAGAAATTATTTAAACAGTGAAACACATAATCAGAGTCCTCTTCCTATTGGTACATACCAAAATTAGCTAAGCTCATTGAGGCCAGGCTTAAACAAAGCACCCAGCTTGATTCCTTTTTATTCAAAATGGTATGCCATCCTGCTTTACACATCTTATTGCCCTGGACTTTGTCTATAATAGTAAAATTGAATCTAGCAGTGGTGTGGGTCATAGTGTGTTTAAAGATTGAATTAGACATTCTTTTATTTCTAATATCACTGAGGTGTTCACTTATCCGAAACCAAAAGGTGTAAGATTGGATATCATTGACATGTGATCAGTTCAGTTCTAAAAAAGACTTAATGATGTAATCCCCATCCCGCCTAAGTATAGTCAAACATATGCATCATGTCGGAAACAAAATGGTTATATACCTGATGGAGTACAATAATCTTCTATTAATAGGTACAGATACATAAACGTTGTGCCAATGAGCTCACCTGCGAAGTAACTCTCATACTCAATGGTTCCTCTAGCTAGCTGTTTGCCTTTTTAACATGGTTGACATTAGCAGCCAATTGCCTCTGAACCAATCTGTGCTTCTGAAATGTTAATTGCAGCCAACAGAGCTGATTTGCAGTATAATCAGCCAATCCCATGCAAACACTAAACAAGATATAAAGCCTCAATGTAGATTACAACCACTTTCTCACATGTTGGGGTAGAAATTACTGGTGTAAAGATACTACATCATCGCAGAGAGTCCATCTGTAGCAGCTACTTTTAGGCTGAAGCTGAAGCTGATGTTGCAGGCAATAGGCATAGACAGAGAGGGTGAACACTTTCCAGGACAGCCAGCTATAAGAGTAAGTGTGGGACTTGTGGTAAATTTGTTGTAGATGCAGAGCCACATTTCTGGTACCCATCCCACTGGAAATTAAGATATGTGTTCAAGGTAAGTATGTTAGACAACAGTATCAATAACACAATAAAAGGCAAAATGTTTGGTGTGTCCTAGAAAAAGGTAGGGAATACATTACCCATTATTTCACACAGTTGGACAACTGCCAAGTCATATGTTATGTCATGGTAGTTCCCTGTTAAGTGTGTGCTGTCAACCCTTGTATCTCGCACAACCTTCATACTGTATATGAATGTTTCTTGTGCAGCTGTGGTTGGCTGTGACATCACTAGCAAATTAACGTGAGCTACAGTCTGATATTACTGGGCCAGAATTTCAGTACACACTTCAAAATCCTGTTGGAATTCAGGCTAATGCATGACCTGATATTCTCTACCCTGTCTAGTGTTGTACCAGGACTAGTTAAGAGTGGTCCTGTCTGTAGGCCTTTGACTTCTATTATTTAGATGCAGGAATTCCATCTGTACTTATTTGGGTGGGTAAATAGGTGATGAGACAGACATACATATCATAATTTATTGTGCTGATATCCACATACATGTTTTTTCAATGCTAGACACAGCTGTAGTTGAATCTGGGACCATGTATACCAAAAATTAATATTCTCAATGCATTTTATAGACTGAGCTTCATAGCTACTGATACTGCAGGTTTATTTTTACATGTTGTAGATATCATTCCACAGTTATCTGTTGTTACATACTGCACTTACATCTATTATTATATGTATGGCTTTAGAGTGTTATATTTCTCTCCCAGAGTCCCAGTTAAAATCCTATTTTTACATTAATATTTTAGCAAGTGTATTTCTACATGTTGTACATATAATTGCAGGGTTACCTGCTATTAGATACATCTCTTACATGTATTCTTATGTGTATGGCCTTATAGTGATATATCTCTGTACTACAGTACCAATTACAGCAGTGTTTTTCTATTAATCTTTTAGCTGGTTTGTGCAGTGAGGCACGATGCACACCATTGATTAAACATGCTTAATGATGGGACCTAGGGCATCACTATATTTTGATTAAAACAACTATGCTAATTAGCAGCTGTGTTGTTTGGCAGGTTGATTCACTGCTCTGGAGGTGCGATAGTCCTGGGCCTGAAATAGGGTGCAGGTGAACTTTTTGAACTCGATTAATATGTTTTCACAAGCATATATCAATGTAGCGATGTTTAGCATGGCTAAGCAATGAGGTGCTCCATGCCGTGTCATGCACAAAATCTTTGAAGAAAAGAAAAATGGGGAGATAGGACAGTGGTGAAATGGGGTGCAAGTAGGGGGAAAAACATAGTAAAAGGCAGGTAGGCATGTGCAGGATGGGTGTAAGAAAGAACCATAGCTATCCATTTCTTGAACAGCAACAACTATTCACTTTCACAGATTTTTTTGTTGAATTTAGACTGTCATCCCCAGAGAGGGGTGACAACAACATAAGTATGCTGTTAAGCCAACTGGACCAAATTATGTGTGCTCAGTGGACATGTGCAAAATAGAGAGTTATGTATGGGACGATATTTTTTGTGATATCAAAAGAAGAATCACCACAGTGTATCGGACTGCCCAAATAAATCCTGTAAGCACGATGAAATAACGTACTGTTTATTACAGAAAACAAAAAAATCACATAAAGCGCTTTTCGCCAGGCCACATAGCCCAACTTCTTCAGATAATTGTACTACATAGAACATAAATTATATAGGAAGTAGAAACAAAGTGAAAAGTAAGCTGGTTCCTGAATCAGCAGGAATCAGCTGCTCTTAAAGTGGCAACCACCTACATTCATTACCTAAAATATGTGGCTTAAACAACTCTCATCTACACATTGTTTCAAAACAATATTTTAAAATAACAGATAAATAGTATAAAAAGATCTAAAACCAATGATTATCTATTATGAAATGTTAATGCAGTTAAAGTTAAAATTACCAGTATATATGTATATTTATATTTTTATTATTTCCGAGTAAAATAAACCTTAAAAGCATATATACCTTAAAAACATATGAATGTGAATAAAAAACAGCAAAACCTGACTTGAGAAGCTGAAGTCAAATACACTCTAAAACAATAGTGTACATAGACCATGTTGAACACAGCATAATAGCCAACTCCTAACCAAATTTTTAAGTTGTAATATACACTTAATTAAATACATTTCATTAATGCCCGGAGGGTAACATGCAAAGGTACGTAATTGCCAGCTTAATTCTAATTTCTCTAAAAGCAAGTAAAGAGGCCCTCCTCTAGGGTCGTAGGCAATACAATCTATAGCCCTAAAAGTAAAACCATGGGAGGGTGCTTTCATAATATGCCTGGCCAATGCATTCTCTGATTTGTTAGACCTAATAGCGTATGTGTGTTCATAGACCCTGTCCCTATGCCTTCTGTCAGTTTTTTTCAATATAGAAGGCAGGACAGGTATGACACTTAGCCAGGTATACCACTCCCTTGGAATTGCAATCAGATTTGTACTTAGTATTGTATTCAAAACCTCTTATACTAAATGTTGTTCCCTGCTCCATATATTTACAGTAAGGGCATGACAAACACTTATTCATACCTGCATGGTTAAATGTAGCAGAGTTTGAGTACCGAGTTTCCACTAGATTCTTTAAGTTTTTTTCCTTTTCTATAAACTATTTTAGGGAAAGCAATAGGGTCTCTTAATAAATGTGTATCCATGTTTATCAAGTCCCAATTTTTCCTTAAAATATTTATAAAATCATAACTGTCTATACAATACGTAATAATAAATCTGTTTCCATTTTCGTTTAGTATCACATCCTGTGATGTACAACTATTTATTTCTATTAACTCTGGTTACTTGATAGTATTGCTTTGTACAAGCCCACTTCTCTTTTATTTTTCACTTCCTGACAAATTTCTTGTAGGAGTGAGATAGGATAACCTCTCTTTTTAAACATGTCCATAAGTGTTGAGCATTCTTCAATAAACTGGTTGTCATCTGTTACCATTCGAGCTGCCCTTACAAATTGGCCCTTAATAACTGAACGTTTTTGGTGGGCCGGGTGGCAACTACTATAGTGAAGAAATGCATTTGAATATGTTTCCTTTCTATAAATCCTGGCCTTAAAACATTGGTTTTGTCTATCCTTACTCAAATCAACATCCAAATAAGCAATTCTATCCTGTGAAAAATTGTATGTGAATTTTAAAAATGTACTAGTGGTGTTTAAGTAAGTTAAAAAAATTAGAAGCCTCCTGTTGGTTACCCTGGAACAGGATAAATATATCATCCAGGAAATGTATATAGTATTTAATCTTACTTGTGTATGTAGTTACACCAAAAGCATGTTCGTGTTCCCAGTAGGCCATTACTAAGTTTGCAAATGTACCACCACATGGAGAGCCCATCGCCACTCCTATTTTTTGTAAGTAGTATCTGTTGTTAAATGTGATGTAATTGTTGGAAAGAACTGTATCCAATAATTCAGCCATCAATTTTATTTCATTCTGAGGGGCTCCCATATCATGTAGTAATAAACTCACCCATTCAATTCCCTCTGTATGGGGAATTGATGAATACAAGTCTTTCACATCTATTGTAAGAAAATTTGAATCATCTTGGTATTGTAGGTGGTTTATATTGTCCAAAAATGTCCAAGAATCTTTACAAATGTACTTTTGTTGAGCCACATATTTCTTTAAAGTGTGGTCAATAAATTTTGAGCAAGCGTAAGTAATACTTGCTCTAGCATCGACCAATGGTCTCATGGGTGGGTCGTCTATGTATTTATATATTTTTGGTACTCCAAAAATAGTAGGTATCCTTGGGGCCGACATATGTAAATTATTTGCTACTGTCATATCTAGCCTTGCTTCAATAAATAATTCTTCAAAAAATACCCTAACTCTTCTATAAGCTATGTTTAATTCATTCTTTGATACCTCCTCATAAGTATCACTTTCTAAAATGGTTTGAATTTTATTGCTGTAATCATCCAAGTTGAAAATGGCTAAGCCCCCTCCTTTATCTGGTTTTATGGTCCTGACATGTGCTTGTTGCAGATACATAAGTACTTGTTTTTCTTCCTTAGTGATGTTATAATTAAAACTAGTGGTATATTCATTGTTCATCTTGTTTATTTTGTGAAAAATATCTAACATACATATTTTTTCAAATAAAGCCACGTCTGGGTGGGGATGGGGGCAAAATGTACTAGTAATGTAAAATGGTGTGATAGAGGATGGTGCCTCTCCTAGTAATAAGTTTAAATTCAACTTCCTTATGAATAATTTAAAATCAATAATAAACTCAGCTACGTTGGTTCTGCATGAAGGAACAAAAATAAAACCTTTTGCTAATAAGTTAGCTAAAGTAGTGTCAACATGGAAGTCAGAGTAATTAAAAATCTTAAAGTCCCCAGTAGAATTATATACAATAGTGACAACTGGTTCTTCTAAAAATGCATTCTCTTCATCTGGTTTCTCCTGCTGTGTCGGTTCTGCAATGGAAAGATCCATAGTCCCCACATTAGTGTCCACATTAGTGTATTCACCAGTTACTGGTGTGGATGATAGTATGTTTTCTTCGTGCCTTGCCTCAGGTTGTACCCCGAGGCAGAAACTTGAAAATCCTGATTACCAAAGCCATTTTGGCTTCTTGTACCATAGTGGGCATTATGAAAATTATTACCCTGGTTAGCTGCATTGACTCTGTTGATTTGGGCACCATTTGAGTTAATCCTGTACTTTTTGTTACTATTGTTGTTGTTGTTGTTATTATTACCTTTCTTTTTGGGTATTTGTGTCCAGCCCTCTTCAAATTGGTCCAATTCATGCATGTCAGTAGCTCAGCTGACTTCCCCTGCTGTCGCACCCTGGATTTGGTCCCTAATATTATCAAAGTTTGTCTGGGACAAGGGAGGTGCTGGGTATGCCAAGCCCTTATCATAGGCTTCCCTATCACGATTTAGTTTTTTGATTTTGTTGTTTTTTAGTTTCTCAAGGTGATGGTCAGTAGTAGAAAACAATCTTTCATATTCATATTTATAACAAAAAAAGTCACTGTCTCTCTTTATTTCACCATCTAAACTAGTAGCTTCCTGTAGTAAGTCCTCTGCAGTTTTTTGGTAGTGCTTACTTATGAGTTGTAACAGTTCAATACCATGATTATTAAACATTTTTATTTAATTAAGTCCTGATGATTATTTTTAGGGGTATAGATTGTATTGCCTATGACCCTAGAGGAGGGCCTCTTTCCTTGCTTTTAGAGAAATTAGAATTAAGCTGGCAATTATGTACCTTTGCATGTTACCCTCTGGGCATTAATGAAATGTATTCAATTAAGTGCATATTGCAACTTAAAAATTTGGTTAGGAGTTGACTATTATGCTGTGTTCAAAATGGTCTATGTATACCATTGTTTTAGAGTGCATTTGACTTCAGCTTCTCAAGTCAGGTTTTGCTGTTTTTTATTCACATTCATATGTTTTTAAGGTTTATATGCTTTTAAGGTTTATTTTACTCGAAAAATATAAATATACATATATACTGGTAATTTTAACTTTAACTGCATTAACATTTCATAATAGATAATCATTGGTTTTAGATCTTTTTATACTATTTATCTGCTATTTTAAAATATTGTTTTGAAACAATGTGTAGATGAGAGTTGTTGCTGTGTGTGTATAAGCACAGCATGGCATCTCTAAGCACTGTGCTACACCATGCAAATAGCATATAAAGATAAAAGAAAATATTGTCCTGTGCCTACCACCTGTCTAGAATTTTCTGGACAGTCCACAAGTACGGGACAGCCTCTACACTGTTGCTTGCATGGATTCAATATTCATGTCACTGTGATCTCCATCATAACTATTTGTTCACTGAAAAAACAGAATGCACTTTGAATAATGTTAAAATAACTGTCAATTTTTTTTTTCATGCAAATCTAAGTATGCAATTTATGTCACTTTTTTGCTTAGAATGTAAATCTTTTTATGTAGGAAGAACTACAAGAGAATTGTACAAAAGAATATATGAACATAAGTACGCAGTTTCTATTGGGGATGAAAGGAATGCCCTGGCGAAGCATTATAAACATGGTTCATGTAAAGTTAACTTTAAATTCCTTTATAGTGAACAGTCTATAAAATGTAGAAAATTCATTTAATCCAGAAGATGACTTGGGGTGGCTGGAATATAGTTGGCAGGTTAGACTCAATGCTTGCTACCCCCTGGTCTGAACAATAGAGAAGATTTCATTATGTATCTTAAACATAAAGGGTTAAAACACTAAGTATGTGGTCATGTGATTTTTAAAGTATTTAAATGTGTGTTTTTGAATGTTAACTTCCAGTCTGAAGGAGTCTTATTACAGATGAAAGCTCTTACTGGAATTATTTATTGTGGAATTGTCCTTGGATTTTATTAAAGCAGCTTGATTTCCTTTGGTTTTGACTTTCTTTTGGTTTTAAAGTAATTATGTGTAAGACAAAATTCTAATAAACTACAAACAAATCCAGTATGAGGGCCTTCTCCCATAATATCCTGAACTGCCTCCAGACCCCACCTCAACTTAATGTTAGTCAGTGTACTAAGCACTCATATCAGTTGTGACCCAATAAAAATCTTTCTGCCATACTAAACCCTTTACATCACAAAGTTCTTTTGCGCTCTTTATATGTGCAGGAATCCTGCACAAGAATACCTTTAACAGTGCATCCAACAAAATCCCAACATTCTGCAAATAGGAGCCAATCCCTGAAACACTCGGTCTCCCAGTGGGATCTGTTAGATTTTTATGAATTTTGGTTATGGCATAAAAAATGGGTCACAAGGTGTGAGGCAGTGTAATTTTCTGATATTATCTTTGGTTAGAAAGCCAGACATTCTCTCCTCTCCAAAATTTCCAATAAATCTGCATAAAACTTAGAGACTGGATTGTAAGCCAACTCTAGATAATCTTCTCGTACAGTTAAATCATTGACCATTTTATTATACAAAAACCTTGACATTACAACCAGTTGCCCCCTTTTTCTGCTTGTCTAAACACATATTCCTTTGTCACAGCTATCAATTGCTGTAAAGCTTCACATTCATTTTTGAAAAAATTATAACATTTATTCCTTTTAACAAATTTTAAATATTCAAATTCAACTGTCCTGTATAGAGCACCTTCAAAGTTACATATTGCCTGCAAGGTTTTAGGTGGAACAAATCTACTAACTAGGTAAATTCAGCACTGTTGATTGACCATACACAGTAAAAAAAAAACTTCTGCCATTTTCATCAAAACTACAAGAGTCAATATATTCTTAATTTTCAAAAAAAAAAATAGCAATCACAAATAGACACCTCTAATAAAGAATCTTTTTCACAAAAGACATCAGCAGAAGGTTCCATTACATTATTTCTCTTTTTCTCAAAATAATACCCTTAAGTGCAGTTCTAGAAAATTTTCTGACCTCTAGTAACACATCTCCTAGTGCCGGATTTTTAGGTGGAACAAATTTTGTACCCATCCTCAACATCCTCATAGCATCAGCAACGATATTCAAATCAGAAAGATTAACAATTCATAAACCATGAAGATTTATATCAGTTGTTCCATCAGAAAAAAGAAAACCTGAGTCCAAACAACAATGTCACTATAAATGTTTGATGACTGACTCACATGATTATCTTCTCCTGCCCTTACCATTATTCCTCTGACCCTTACCACTGTTACTTGCAAAAAACTTGTTTTTATCCTGCTGTTCTACCTGTAACAAAAGGTCTGAGGAATCATTTGGACATATGTTCATAGGTTCATAGGTAGGGACTAGACTATTGGCCCTAGGGCCTATATAAGCCTATTCAAAAAGGTACCCTGGCTTTCTCCACCCAAGAAAATTATTTTCCTGTGCCCCTGTCGAGCAGAGCCACAGAAGTGATTCCCAGGGTGAATTTCCTATCTCCCTTCCAATCATCAATATTTTTCTTGAAGAGTGCTAATGAGGAGCTTTGTTTTCAAATGATGCACTTTTCTTTGAAGAAATATCCAACAGAGATCCAGAAGAATCTCTCGTGGTTGATTCTCAGCCACGACCTATTGGCTGTCTGACTTGTGACCTGCCCCTTCATGGTTTATGCTGCCAAGTGTAAATAAGGCCACTCCTAGAGTCACCCATATCCCTTGTGAGCTTCTTTTTCTTCCAACCAGTTGTCTCTTTTTCATCCTTATCTACTTTAATTTTAATGTCATTCATTCTGTAGGCAAATAAGTCAGATGAATTACTCACCAATTGTTGTAAATTGTTAATGTCCCACTGCAACTTTTCATGTGACCTTAAATTTCTCTTCACAAGGATATAGTTCCAGCCTAGTGTACATTCAAGGGAAATTTGGTTCCACTCTTCCAATAAATCAAGTTCATCTTCCCCAAAGTCCCAAACAGGAAGTTGATCTACTCTCAGTACCGTTGGTGTAATATCCAATTAAAGATACTTCTCCAGCAACTTAGTATTGTAGAAGAAATTTAATTCTTTAATCATCAGCTGCTCCAACAATTCAGACTGAGGACCATATTCTTTCTCAGCCACCGATAGCCAGGGATCATTATGTAACAGCTTGGCTTCACATTTTCTGAGCAGTTCATCAAATAATTATTTCTCGTGGTCAGCAGGAGTCTAGAATACCCCTGGAATTGCTTCAGCTTGATCCAATGACATGACAAAATACAATATCACCACACTCGAACAAAAACAAACAAAAAAACCCACTCTGAGCAGTTTCTCAGTTTATTCCAGCCAAACGATCCAGTACCTCAGCCTTTCACTTTCAATGGATAATTTCAATTTACATCATACTGCCTTTTATACATGTAAAAATCCACACTGTCCAACTGTTCCTATTGGTATTGCCAAAGTTTAGGAATCACAGAGTTAGTGTATTAAACTGTTGTAGGATTCACAATCTATAGCAGGGTAGTTGAGATCCTCCATCAAGATCATATGGGGTTGAATGATGAGGGACTCTAGTGCCTTGATATAGGTAGTATGGTTTTCCTGGTACATGGAGAGGGCCATATAGTTTGCAAGTATATGGTACGAGATCCTGTTTATGATGAATTACACATGTGTGAGTTCCAGTGGGTCATGCACTTTAACTAGTCCAGATGCGAGTTGCTTTTAATACAGACTAAGACTGCTCCACCTTTAATGCCATCCTGTGCTGTAGTTGGTCTAAAGGGATGAAAGGCATTATAAGCTTGCACTGCTGGAGTACTCTGTATGACTTTAACTGGTGTTTACACTACTACACAAATGTCTACAATCTCCAGGGAGAAGGAGAAGAAGGCTTACAGAGAGTGGAGTTTGGTGTTAAGACTTCTGTCATTGAGCACTACCAACTTCAGATATTTCTTTTTAGCTTTAGTTAAGTTGGGAGGATCATCAGTTTGGTATTGCCTAAAAAAAGGAAATATGGAGCTGGAAAAGGTCTTCTCAATATCTGAAAGCCTAGAGGGGACAAATGCCGACCATCTTGGTAAAGCAGCATGGTCTAGCCACTGTGTTCTCCCAGGCTGTCAAATATTGTACTCCATTGGATTGACACAAGAAGCTAAGCCAATTTCTGAGATCAATTATTTTCTGTTAGTACAACGGCATCATCCTTGCAGAAGGTAGTATGCTGCTCAGTGCTAGGCTTATACCTGCCTGAGAGACATAATCAAGGAGCTTGATCATGTCTTGTTTCATATAGTAGTCAAGGGAGGTAAATCTCAGGTCATTAACACCCACAACAAGTATGACCAAGTCATATTCATAGCTGTGGTTCAATTACCTGAGTGCTTGTGTGACTTGATGGAGTCTATCCCTAGGAAGAAAGCTAACCTTGAGTCTCTCCTTACTCAGTCTTGTGAGGGGGAAATCACTGTACCTCATACAGAATCATGAATGTCCAGGAAATTTGTTTTTTTGCTGGTTTACCTTAAGGGCATATCAGTAGAGGCATTGGATACAGTGTTACTAAGTGTAGTTGTGGGTGGTGTTTTAACAGATTTTTTCACGTGATGACTGGCGACCCTTTTTCTGAATGTGCTGTGCAGGAGGTGTTAATGTTTTAGGAAGGTTACCTGTAGGTGCCTCACTTTAAGTAGTTTTACATGTGGGGTCTTTACTTTGTGCAGTAGGCATGGTCCAAGTATCATTAACAATTTAATCAGGCGCCTGGGCATTTGGTTTTACAGTTATTTCTCTGTTGAACTACACATGATGACTACTGTCGATAAATCATAGCAAAAGTGAATTCATCTACATCCAGAGATGTATCTCCCCCTGTATTCAGCATTGATCCGCTCCATTATAGAATACAATGCTCCATTCAGTGTGCATCTCACATAACATCTTAACAATCTTGAAATGCACCAGAGTTTCCAAACAAAAAAGGTATCTGGTCAAAATAACCTTTGTTATCATGCAAAACAGAAAGTTCTGTTCTTGTGCTCTGTACCTTCTACACCCCTGAAAGGTAATCTGTGCTTCATTTATCACTGCAACAGAGATCCAATGGTTTTTTAATCAAAGGTTAAAAAGATCACACAGGCAAATTATTCAGTAAAAAAAAAAAAACTGTTAGAAAAACACAGCCAAGTTAGAGTTTTCACTGTATAATATCTTAAACCCTCTTGCAATGGAGGCCCATTGGAGATTTGCAAATGACTCATTAAGGGCATACAGTGTTTCAGCTACATGGCTTCTTATGAGCGTTACTTTTACTTCTTTAATCTTTATAGGAATCAGGCTGATAATGCCAAACACCACTAGCTGTGGGCATGCATGTTTTAACCTTTTTAGTGGCCTCTTCAGCACAGTATAAGTATACTTTAGAAAAGCATAGCTTCAATCATGTCTCCACAGTGGAAAGAAGGGCATTCTATATTGCTCATCTCATAAGAAAGGGCATTGCCTCCAGAAAAAAAAGAAGATATAACCTCCCATTCCTCACAAGGAAAATTCAAGGTCTTCAGCATCTGTCCTAGGAGGATTGTCTGAAATCACTGTCATTTTATTCTGTTTCATACAGACTACTCTGAGATGATCTCTGCCTTGCATACAAGACAATCTTTGACACTGCTTTACTGGAAATGCTGCATATCCGTAAGTCAAATGGTACACGGGTTACTGGCTCTAATGACCTTAACCA